>NW_022144114.1:0-8806 GCF_007565055.1 Rhinopithecus roxellana
TAATCCACCCTAACTTTTTACGAAGTGATTGTGATCATTAATATCGATTATTAGTATTAATATTTAATATTTACTAATATTAATAATTAATTGATTGTTGCTGAAATGCACCAGGGGGAGGATGTTACTAATTCAAACATCAAAAAAGATGTTCACTCACCCAATGATATTGCTTCAAATTTCCGTCCAAGAAAGGAATATAGACAGGCATATTGCTGGGAGTAGACACACACCTGCGATAATGTAATTAATCTTCCGGAGGAAGATTGGGATATGATTCTCAATATAGACGTGGCGTGGCGGCGGCTGGCGGCCCCGGATCGCGGGGGGGCGGGTCCCCCGCCCCCCGGCGATGGGGGTCCGCCAGCCGCCGGGGGGGCGTGGCGTGGCGGCGGCTGGCGGTCCCGGATCGCGGGGGGGCGGGGGATGGCGGCGGCTGGCGGCCCCGGATCCCGGGGGGGCGGGAACCCCGCCGCCCGGCGATGGAGGCTCCCAGTCGTGGGGGCCGTGTTGTGGCATCCTCTTGGGGCCCACAGGTAGGTGGACACTGCCTGTGGTATTCTGAGTAATAATATAGTTATTACACATCAATAATCGATTTTAATAATTCTCAATGGTACTAATAATAGGATTCCATTGTTAATTTTCATTTTTAAGTACCTGATTATACAATCTTAGTATTAATTATAATTTAGTGTTAATGAACAATATTATTTGTCCCTATTACTAATCATAATTTTCTTACCTGCATCACTTTGCATTGATTTAAGAAACATTCATGGCGGATATCATTATTTGAATATTCATGGTGATATTAATATTAATTACCATTCCAAATCGTTAACATTTTAATCCACCCTAACTTTTTACAAGTTGATTGTGATCATTAATATCGATTATTAGTATTAATATTTAATATATTACTAATATTAATAATTAATTGACTGTTGCTGATATGCACCAGGGGGAGGATGTTACTAACTCAAACATCACAAAAGATGTTCACTCACCCAATGATATTGCTTCAAATTTCCGTCCAAGAAGGGAATATAGACAGGCAATATTGCTGGGAGTAGACACACACCTGGGATAATGTAATTAATCTTCAGGAGGAAGATTGCGATATGATTCCCAATGTAGACGTGGCGTGGCGGCGGCTGGGGGCCGGGGATCGCGGTGGGGCGGGTCCCCCCCCCCCGGCGATGGGGGTCCGCCAGCCGCCGCGGGGCGTGGCGTGGCGGCGGCTGGCGGCCCCGGATCGCGGGGGGGCGGGTCCCCCGCCCCCGGCGATGGGGGTCCGCCAGCCGCCGGGGGGGCGTGGCGTGGCGGCGGCTGGCGGCCCCGGATCGCGGGGGGGCGGGTCCCCCCCCCCGGCGATGGGGGTCCGCCAGCCGCCGGGGGGGTGGCGTGGCGGCGGCTGGCGGCCCCGGATCGCGGGGGGGCGGGTCCCCCGCCCCCCGGCGATGGGGGTCCGCCAGCCGCCGGGGGGGGTGGCGTGGCGGCGGCTGGCGGCCCCGGATCGCGGGGGGGCGGGTCCCCCGCCCCCCGGCGATGGGGGTCCGCCAGCCGCCGGGGGGGCGTGGCGTGGCGGCCTGGCGGCCCCGGATCGCGGGGGGGTCCCCCCCCCCGGCGATGGGGGTCCGCCAGCCGCCGGGGGGGCGTGGCGTGGCGGCGCTGGCGGCCCCGGATCGCGGGGGGGCGGGTCCCCCGCCCCCCGCGATGGGGGTCCGCCAGCCGCCGGGGGGGGTGGCGTGGCGGCGGCTGGCGGCCCCGGATCGCGGGGGGGCGGGTCCCCCGCCCCCCGGCGATGGGGGTCCGCCAGCCGCCGGGGGGGCGTGGCGTGGCGGCGGCTGGCGGCCCCGGATCGCGGGGGGGGGGTCCCGCCCCCCGGCGATGGGGGTCCGCCAGCCGCCGGGGGGGCGTGGCGTGGCGGCGGCTGGCGGCCCCGGATCGCGGGGGGCGGGTCCCCCGCCCCGGCGATGGGGGTCCGCCAGCCGCCGGGGGGCTGGCGTGGCCGTGGCTGCCGGCCCCGGATCGCGGGGGGCGGGTACCCCGCCGCGGCGATGGAGGCTCCCAGTCGTGGGGGCCGTGTTGTGGCATCCTCTTGGGGCCCACAGGTAGGTGGACACTGCCTGTGGTATTCTGAGTAATAATATAGTTATTACACATCAATAATCGATTTTAATAATTCTCATTGGTACTAAGGATACCATTGTTAATTTTCATTATTTTAAGTACCTGATTATGCAATCTTAGTATTAATTATTAATATTAGTGTTAATGAACAATATTATTTGTCCCTATTACTAATCATAATTTTCTTACCTGCATCACTTTGCATTGATTTAAGAACATTGATGGCGGATATCATTATTTGAATATTCATGGGGATATAATATTAATTACCATTCCAAATCGTTAACATTTTAATCCACCCTAACTTTTTACGAAGTTGATTGTGATCATTAATATCGATTATTAGTATAATATTTAATATATTTACTAATATTAATAATTAATTGATTGTTGCTGAAATGCACCAGGGGGAGGATGTTACTAATTCAAACATCAAAAAAGATGTTCACTCACCCAATGATATTGCTTCAAATTTCCGTCCAAGAAAGGAATATAGACAGGCAATATTGCTGGGAGTAGACACACACCTGCGATAATGTAATTAATCTTCCGGAGGAAGATTGGGATATGATTCTCAATATAGACGTGGCGTGGCGGCGGCTGGCGGCCCCGGATCGCGGGGGGGCGGGTCCCCCGCCCCCGGCGATGGGGGTCCGCCAGCCGCCGGGGGGGCGTGGCGTGGCGGCGGCTGGCGGCCCGGATCGCGGGGGGGCGGGTCCCCCGCCCCGGCGATGGGGTCCGCCAGCCGCCGGGGGGCGTGGCGTGGCGGCGGCTGACGGCCCCGGATCGCGGGGGGGCGGGTCCCCGCCCCCCGGCGATGGGGGTCCGCCAGCCGCCGGGGGGCGGCGTGGCGGCGGCTGGCGGCCCCGGATCGCGGGGGGGCGGGTCCCCCGCCCCCGGCGATGGGGGTCCGCCAGCCGCCGGGGGGGCGTGGCGTGGCCGTGGCTGCCGGCCCCGGATCGCCGGGGGGCGGGTACCCCGCCGCCCGGCGATGGAGGCTCCCAGTCGTGGGGGCCGTGTTGTGGCATCCTCTTGGGGCCCACAGGTAGGTGGACACTGCCTGTGGTATTCTGAGTAATAATATAGTTATGACACATCAATAATCGATTTTAATAATTCTCATTGGTACTAATAATAGGATACCATTGTTAATTTTCATTATTTTAGTACCTGATTATGCAATCTTAGTATTAATTATTAATATTAGTGTTAATGAACAATATTATTTGTCCCTATTACTAATCATAATTTTCTTACCTGCATCACTTTGCATTGATTTAAAAAATTGATGGCGGATATCATTATTTGAATATTCATGGGGATATTAATATTAATTACCATTCCAAATCGTTAACATTTTAATCCACCCTAACTTTTAAGAAGTTGATTGTGATCATTAATATCGATTATTAGTATAATATTTAATATTTACTAATATTAATAATTAATTGATTGTTGCTGAAATGCACCAGGGGGAGGATGTTACTAATTCAAACATCAAAAAGATGTTCACTCACCCAATGATATTGCTTCAAATTTCCGTCCAAGAAAGGAATATAGACAGGCAATATTGCTGGGAGTAGACACACACCTGCGATAATGTAATTAATCTTCCGGAGGAAGATTGGGATATGATTCTCAATATAGACGTGGCGTGGCGGCGGCTGGCGGCCCCGGATCGCGGGGGGGCGGGTCCCCGCCCCCCGGCGATGGGGGTCCGCCAGCCGCCGGGGGGGCGTGGCGTGGCGGCGGCTGGCGGTCCCGGATCGCGGGGGGGCGGGGGATGGCGGCGGCTGGCGGCCCCGGATCCCGGGGGGGCGGGAACCCCGCCGCCCGGCGATGGAGGCTCCCAGTCGTGGGGGCCGTGTTGTGGCATCCTCTTGGGGCCCACAGGTAGGTGGACACTGCCTGTGGTATTCTGAGTAATAATATAGTTATTACACTCAATAATCGATTTTAATAATTCACAATGGTACTATAATAGGATTCCATTGTTAATTTTCATTATTTTAAGTACCTGATTATACAATCTTAGTATTAATTATTAATATTAGTGTTAATGAACAATATTATTTGTCCCTATTACTAATCATAATTTTCTTACCTGCATCACTTTGCATTGATTTAAGAAACATTCATGGCGGATATCATTATTTGAATATTCATGGTGATATTAATATTAATTACCATTCCAAATCGTTAACATTTTAATCCACCCTAACTTTTTACGAAGTTGTGATCATTAATATCGATTATTAGTATTAATATTTAATATATTTACTAATATTAATAATTAATTGACTGTTGCTGATATGCACAGGGGGAGGATGTTACTAACTCAAACATCAAAAAAGATGTTCACTCACCCAATGATATTGCTTCAAATTTCCGTCCAAGAAAGGAATATAGACAGGCAATATTCCTGGGAGTAGACACACACCTGGGATAATGTAATTAATCTTCTGGAGGAAGATTGGGATATGATTCTCAATATAGACGTGGCGTGGCGGCGGCTGGCGGCCCGGATCGCGGGGGGGCGGGTCCCCCGCCCCCCGGCGATGGGGGTCCGCCAGCCGCCGGGGGGCGTGGCGTGGCGGCGGCTGGCGGCCCCGGATCGCGGGGGGGCGGGTCCCCCGGCCCCCGGCGATGGGGGTCCGCCAGCCGCCGGGGGGCGTGGCGTGGCGGCGGCTGGCGGCCCCGGATCGCGGGGGGGCGGGTCCCCCGCCCCCGCGATGGGGGTCCGCCAGCCGCAGGGGGGGCGTGGCGTGGCGGCGGCTGGCGGCCCCGGATCGCGGGGGGGCGGGTCCCCCCCCCCGGCGATGGGGGTCCGCCAGCCGCCGGGGGGGCGTGGCGTGGCGGCGGCTGGCGGCCCCGGATCGCGGGGGGGCGGGTCCCCCGCCCCCCGGCGATGGGGGTCCGCCAGCCGCCGGGGGGGCGTGGCGTGGCGGCGGCTGGCGGCCCCGGATCGCGGGGGGCGGGTCCCCCGCCCCCCGGCGATGGGGTCCGCCAGCCGCCGGGGGGTGGTGTGCGGCGGCTGGCGGCCCCGGATCGCGGGGGGGCGGGTCCCCCGCCCCCCCCCCCCCAGGTCGATGGGGTCCGCCAGCCGCCGGGGGGCGTGGCGTGGCGGCGGCTGGCGGCCCCGGATCGCGGGGGGCGGTCCCCCGCCCCCCGGCGATGGGGGTCCGCCAGCCGCCGGGGGGGCGTGGCGTGGGGCGGCTGGCGGCCCCGGATCGCGGGGGGCGGGTCCCCCGCCCCCCGCGATGGGGTCCGCCAGCCGCCGGGGGGCGTGGCGTGGCGGCGGCTGGCGCCCCGGATCGCGGGGGGCGGGTCCCCCGCCCCCGGCGATGGGGGTCGCCAGCCGCCGGGGGTGTGCGTGGCCGTGGCTACCGGCCCCGTCGCCGGGGGCGGGTCCCCCCGCCGGCGATGGAGGCTCCAGTCGTGGGGGCCGTGTTGTGGCATCCTCTTGGGGCCCACAGGTAGGTGGACACTGCCTGTGGTATTCTGAGTAATAATATAGTTATTACACATCAATAATCGATTTTAATAATTCTCAATGGTACTAATAATAGGATACCATTGTTAATTTTCATTATTTTAAGGACCTGATTATGCAATCTTAGTATTAATTATTAATATTAGTGTTAATGAACAATATTATTTGTCCCTATTACTAATCATAATTTTCTTACCTGCATCACTTTGCATTGATTTAAGAAACATTAATGGCGGATATCATTATTTGAATATTCATGGTGATATTAATATTACCATTCCAAATCGTTAACATTTTAATCCACCCTAACTTTTTACGAAGTTGATTGTGATCATTAATATCGATTATTAGTATTAATATATAATATATTTACTAATATTAATAATTAATTGACTGTTGCTGATATGCACCAGGGGGAGGATGTTACTAACTCAAACATCAAAAAAGAGTTCACTCACCCAATGATATTGCTTCAAATTTCCGTCCAAGAAGGAATATAGACAGGCAATATTGCTGGGAGTAGACACACACCTGGGATAATAATTAATCTTCCGGAGGAAGATTGGGATATGATTCTCAATTAGACGTGGCGTGGCGGCGGCTGGCGGCCCCGGATCGCGGGGGGGCGGGTCCCCCGCCCCCCGGCGATGGGGGTCCGCCAGCCGCCGGGGGGCGTGGCGTGGCGGCGGCTGGCGGCCCCGGATCGCGGGGGGGCGGGTCCCCGCCCCCCGGCGATGGGGGTCCGCCAGCCGCCGGGGGGGCGTGGCGTGGCGGCGGCTGGCGGCCCCGGATCGCGGGGGGGCGGGTCCCCCGCCCCCCGGCGATGGGGGTCCGCCAGCCGCCGGGGGGGCGTGGCGTGGCGGCGGCTGGCGGCCCCGGATCGCGGGGGGGCGGGTCCCCCGCCCCCCGGCGATGGGGGTCCGCCAGCCGCCGGGGGGCGTGGCGTGGCGGCGGCTGGCGGCCCCGGATCGCGGGGGGGCGGGTCCCCCGCCCCCCGGCGATGGGGGTCCGCCAGCCGCCGGGGGGGCGTGGCGTGGCGGCGGCTGGCGGCCCCGGATCGCGGGGGGGCGGGTCCCCCGCCCCCCGGCGATGGGGGTCCGCCAGCCGCCGGGGGGGCGTGGCGTGGCGGCGGCTGGCGGCCCCGGATCGCGGGGGGGCGGGTCCCCCGCCCCCGGCGATGGGGGTCCGCCAGCCGCCGGGGGGCGTGGCGTGGCGGCGGCTGGCGGCCCCGGATCGCGGGGGGGCGGGTCCCCCGCCCCCCGGCGATGGGGGTCCGCCAGCCGCCGGGGGGGCGTGGCGTGGCGGCGGCTGGCGGCCCCGGATCGCGGGGGGCGGGTCCCCCGCCCCCCGGCGATGGGGGTCCGCCAGCCGCCGGGGGGGGTGGGCGTGGCGGCGGCTGGCGGCCCCGGATCGCGGGGGGGCGGGTCCCCCGCCCCCCGGCGATGGGGGTCCGCCAGCCGCCGGGGGGGCGTGGCGTGGCGGCGGCTGGCGGCCCCGGATCGCGGGGGGGCGGGTCCCCCGCCCCCCGGCGATGGGGGTCCGCCAGCCGCCGGGGGGGCGTGGCGTGGCGGCGGCTGGCGCCCCGGATCGCGGGGGGGCGGGTCCCCCGCCCCCCGGCGATGGGGGTCCGCCAGCCGCCGGGGGGGCGTGGCGTGGCGGCGGCTGGCGGCCCCGGATCGCGGGGGGCGGGTCCCCCGCCCCCCGGCGATGGGGGTCCGCCAGCCGCCGGGGGGCGTGGCGTGGCCGTGGCTGCCGGCCCGGATCGCCGGGGGGCGGGTACCCCGCCGCCCGGCGATGGAGACTCCCAGTCGTGGGGGCCGTGTTGTGGCATCCTCTTGGGGCCCACAGGTAGGTGGACACTGCCTGTGGTATTCTGAGTAATAATATAGTTATTACACATCAATAATCGATTTTAATAATTCTCATTGGTACTAATAATAGGATACCATTGTTAATTTTCATTATTTTAAGTACCTGATTATGCAATCTTAGTATTAATTATTAATATTAGTGTTAATGAACAATATTATTTGTCCCTATTACTAATCATAATTTTCTTACCTGCATCACTTTGCATTGATTTAAGAAACATTGATGGCGGATATCATTATTTGAATATTCATGGGATATTAATATTAATTACCATTCCAAATCGTTAACATTTTAATCCACCCTAACTTTTTACGAAGTTGATTGTGATCATTAATATCGATTATTAGTATTAATATTTAATATATTTACTAATATTAATAATTAATTGATTGTTGCTGAAATGCACCAGGGGGAGGATGTTACTAATTCAAACATCAAAAAAGATGTTCACTCACCCAATGATATTGCTTCAAATTTCCGTCCAAGAAAGGAATATAGACAGGCAATATTGCTGGGAGTAGACACACACCTGCGATAATGTAATTAATCTTCCGGAGGAAGATTGGGATATGATTCTCAATATAGACGTGGCGTGGCGGCGGCTGGCGGCCCCGGATCGCGGGGGGCGGGTCCCCCGCCCCCCGGCGATGGGGGTCCGCCAGCCGCCGGGGGGGCGTGGCGTGGCGGCGGCTGGCGGTCCCGGATCGCGGGGGGCGGGGGATGGCGGCGGCTGGCGGCCCCGGATCCCGGGGGGGGGGAACCCCGCCGCCCGGCGATGGAGGCTCCCAGTCGTGGGGGCCGTGTTGTGGCATCCTCTTGGGGCCCACAGGTAGGTGGACACTGCCTGTGGTATTCTGAGTAATAATATAGTTATTACACATCAATAATCGATTTTAATAATTCTCAATGGTACTAATAATAGGATTCCATTGTTAATTTTCATTATTTTAAGTACCTGATTATACAATCTTAGTATTAATTATTAATATTAGTGTTAATGAACAATATTATTTGTCCCTATTACTAATCATAATTTTCTTACCTGCATCACTTTGCATTGATTTAAGAAACATTCATGGCGGATATCATTATTTGAATATTCATGGTGATATTAATATTAATTACCATTCCAAATCGTTAACATTTTAATCCACCCTAACTTTTTACAAGTTGATTGTGATCATTAATATCGATTATTAGTATTAATATTTAATATATTTACTAATATTAATAATTAATTGACTGTTGCTGATATGCACCAGGGGGAGGATGTTACTAACTCAAACATCAAAAAAGATGTTCACT
>NW_022144115.1:0-20148 GCF_007565055.1 Rhinopithecus roxellana
CCAGCCGCCGCCACGCCACGCCCCCCGGCGGCTGGCGGACCCCCATCGCCGGGGGCGGGGGACCCGCCCCCCCGCGATCCGGGGCCGCCACGCCGCCACGCCACGCCCCCCCGGCGGCTGGCGGACCCCCATCGCCGGGGGGCGGGGGACCCGCCCCCCCGCGATCCGGGGCCGCCAGCCGCCACGCCACGCCCCCCCGGCGGCTGGCGGACCCCCATCGCCGGGGGGCGGGGGACCCGCCCCCCCGCGATCCGGGGCCGCCAGCCGCCGCCACGCCACGCCCCCCCGGCGGCTGGCGGACCCCCATCGCCGGGGGGCGGGGGACCCGCCCCCCCGCGATCCGGGGCCGCCAGCCGCCGCCACGCCACGCCCCCCCGGCGGCTGGCGGACCCCCATCGCCGGGGGGCGGGGGACCCGCCCCCCCGCGATCCGGGGCCGCCAGCCGCCGCCACGCCACGCCCCCCGGCGGCTGGCGGACCCCCATCGCCGGGGGGCGGGGGACCCGCCCCCCCGCGATCCGGGGCCGCCAGCCGCCGCCACGCCACGCCCCCCGGCGGCTGGCGGACCCCCATCGCCGGGGGGGGGGGACCCGCCCCCCCGCGATCCGGGGCCGCCAGCCGCCGCCACGCCACGCCCCCCCGGCGGCTGGCGGACCCCCATCGCCGGGGGGCGGGGGACCCGCCCCCCCGCGATCCGGGGCCGCCAGCCGCCGCCACGCCACGCCCCCCGGCGGCTGGCGGACCCCCATCGCCGGGGGGCGGGGGACCCGCCCCCCCGCGATCCGGGGCCGCCAGCCGCCGCCACGCCACGCCCCCCGGCGGCTGGCGGACCCCCATCGCCGGGGGGCGGGGGACCCGCCCCCCCGCGATCCGGGGCCGCCAGCCGCCGCCACGCCACGTCTATATTGGGAATCATATCGCAATCTTCTCCTAAAGATTAATTACATTATCCCAGTGTGGTCTACTCCCAGCATATTGCCTGTCTATATTCCCTTGGACGGAAATTTGAAGCAATATCATTGGGTGAGTGTACATCTTTTGTGATGTTTTAAGTAGAACATCCTCCCCCTGGTGGATATCAGCAACAACTAATTATTAATATTAATAAATATTAAATATAATACTAATAATCGATATTAATGATCACAATAAACTTCATAAAAATTTATGGTGGATTAAAATGTTAACGATTTGGAATGGTAATATTAATATACCATAATTCAAATCATGATATCCGCCATGAATGTTATTAAATCAAAACAAAGAGATGCGGGTAAGAAAATTAGGATTAGTATTAGGGACTAATAATATTGTTCATTAATATTAATATTAAATTAATACTAAGATTGCATAATCAGGTACTTAAAATAATGAAATTAATAATGGTATCCTATTATTAGTACCATTGAGAATTTTGAAAATCGATCATTGATGTGTAATAACTATATTATTACTCGGAATACCACAGGCAGTGTACACCTACTTGTGGGCCCCAAGAGGCCGCCACATCACGGCCCCCACGACTGGGGGCCTCCATCGCCGGGGGGCGGGGGACCCGCCCCCCGCGATCCGGGGCCGCCAGCCGCCGCCACGCCACCCCCCGCCGGCGGCTGGCGGACCCCCATCGCCGGGGGGCGGGGGACCCGCCCCCCCGCGATCCGGGGCCGCCAGCCGCCGCCACGCCACGCCCCCGGCGGCTGGCGGACCCCCATCGCCGGGGGGCGGGGGACCCGCCCCCCCGCGATCCGGGGCCGCCAGCCGCCGCCACGCCACCCCCCCGGCGGCTGGCGGACCCCCATCGCCGGGGGGCGGGGGACCCGCCCCCCCGCGATCCGGGGCCGCCAGCCGCCGCCACGCCACGCCCCCCCGGCGGCTGGCGGACCCCCATCGCCGGGGGGCGGGGGACCCCCCCCCCGCGATCCGGGGCCGCCAGCCGCCGCCACGCCACGCCCCCCGGCGGCTGGCGGACCCCCATCGCCGGGGGGCGGGGGACCCGCCCCCCCGCGATCCGGGGCCGCCAGCCGCCGCCACGCCACGCCCCCCCGGCGGCTGGCGGACCCCCATCGCCGGGGGGCGGGGGACCCGCCCCCCCGCGATCCGGGGCCGCCAGCCGCCGCCACGCCACGCCCCCCCGGCGGCTGGCGGACCCCCATCGCCGGGGGCGGGGGACCCGCCCCCCCGCGATCCGGGGCCGCCAGCCGCCGCCACGCCACGCCCCCCCGGCGGCTGGCGGACCCCCATCGCCGGGGGGCGGGGGACCCGCCCCCCCGCGATCCGGGGCCGCCAGCCGCCGCCACGCCACGCCCCCCCGGCGGCTGGCGGACCCCCATCGCCGGGGGGCGGGGGACCCGCCCCCCCGCGATCCGGGGCCGCCAGCCGCCGCCACGCCACGCCCCCCCGGCGGCTGGCGGACCCCCATCGCCGGGGGCGGGGGACCCGCCCCCCCGCGATCCGGGGCCGCCAGCCGCCGCCACGCCACGTCTCTATTGGGAATCATATCGCAATCTTCCTCCTAAGATTAATTACATTATCCCAGTGTGTGTCTACTCCCAGCATATTGCCTGTCTATATTCCCTCTGGACGGAAATTTGAAGCAATATCATTGGGTGAGTGTACATCTTTTGTGATGTTTTAAGTAAACATCCTCCCCCTGGTGGATATCAGCAACAATAATTATTAATATTATAATAAATATATTAAATATTAATACTAATAATCGATATTAATGATCACAATAAACTTCATAAAAATTTATGGTGGATTAAAATGTTAACGATTTGGAATGGTAATTATATAATATCACCATAATTTCAAATCATGATATCCGCCATGAATGTTACTTAAATCAAACAAAGAGATGCGGGTAAGAAAATTATGATTAGTATTAGGGACTAATAATATTGTTCATTAACATTAATATTAATAATTAATACTAAGATTGCATAATCAGGTACTTAAAATAATGAAACATAATGGTATCCTATATTAGTACCATTGAGAATTTTAAAATCGATCATTGATGTGTAATAACTATATTATTACTCTGAATACCACAGGCAGTGTAACCTACTTGTGGGCCCCAAACGCCGCCAATCACGGCCCCCACGAGGGGGTTCCATCGCCGGGGGGCGGGAGACCCGCCCCCCCGCGATCCGGGGCCGCCAGCCGCCGCCACGCCACCCCCCCCGGCGGCTGGCGGACCCCCATCGGGGGGCGGGGACCCGCCCCCCGCGATCCGGGGCCGCCAGCCGCCGCCACGCCACGCCCCCCCGGCGGCTGGCGGACCCCCATCGCCGGGGGGCGGGGGACCCGCCCCCCCGCGATCCGGGGCCGCCAGCCGCCGCCACGCCACGCCCCCCCGGCGGCTGGCGGACCCCCATCGCCGGGGGCGGGGGACCCGCCCCCCGCGATCCGGGGCCGCCAGCCGCCGCCACGCCACGCCCCCCCGGCGGCTGGCGGACCCCCATCGCCGGGGGGCGGGGGACCCGCCCCCCCGCGATCCGGGGCCGCCAGCCGCCGCCACGCCACGCCCCCCCGGCGGCTGGCGGACCCCCATCGCCGGGGGGCGGGGGACCCGCCCCCCCGCGATCCGGGGCCGCCAGCCGCCGCCACGCCACGCCCCCCCGGCGGCTGGCGGACCCCCATCGCCGGGGGGCGGGGGACCCGCCCCCCCGCGATCCGGGGCCGCCAGCCGCCGCCACGCCACGCCCCCCCGGCGGCTGGCGGACCCCCATCGCCGGGGGGCGGGGGACCCGCCCCCCCGCGATCCGGGGCCGCCAGCCGCCGCCACGCCACGCCCCCCCGGCGGCTGGCGGACCCCCATCGCCGGGGGGCGGGGGACCCGCCCCCCCGCGATCCGGGGCCGCCAGCCGCCGCCACGCCGCCCCCCCGGCGGCTGGCGGACCCCCATCGCCGGGGGGCGGGGGACCCGCCCCCCGCGATCCGGGGCCGCCAGCCGCCGCCACGCCACGCCCCCCCGGCGGCTGGCGGACCCCCATCGCCGGGGGGCGGGGGACCCGCCCCCCCGCGATCCGGGGCCGCCAGCCGCCGCCACGCCGCCCCCCCGGCGGCTGGCGGACCCCCATCGCCGGGGGGCGGGGGACCCGCCCCCTCCGCGATCCGGGGCCGCCAGCCGCCGCCACGCCACGTCTATATTGGGAATCATATCGCAATCTTTCCTCCTAAGATTAATTACATTATCCCAGCTGTGTGTCTACTCCCAGCAATATTGCCTGTCTATATTCCCTACTGGACGGAAATTTGAAGCAATATCATTGGGTGAGTGTACATCTTTTGTGATGTTTAAGTAGCAACATCCTCCCCCTGGTGGATATCAGCAACAATCAATTAATTATTAATATTAATAAATATATTAAATATGAATACTAATAATCGATATTAATGATCACAATAAACTTCATAAAAATTTATGGTGGATTAAAATGTTAACGATTTGGAATGGTAATTCATATGAATATACCATTAATTTTCAAATCATAAATATCCGCCATGAATGTTACTTAAATCAAACAAAGAGATGCGGGTAAGAAATTAGGATTCGTATTAGGGACTAATAATATTGTTCATTAATATTAATATAATAATTAATACTAAGATTGCATAATCAGGTACTTAAAATAATGAAAGTGAATAATGGTATCCTATGATTAGTACCATTGAGAATTTTGAAAATCGATCATTGATGTGTAATAACTATATTATTACTCTGAATACCACAGGCAGTTTAAACTTACTTATGGGCCCCAAGACGCCGCCACATCACGGACCCCACGACAGGGGGCTTCCATCGCCGGGGGTCGGGAGACCCACCCCCCCGCGATCCGGGGCCGCCAGCCGCCGCCACGCCACGCCCCCCCGGCGGCTGGCGGACCCCCATCGCCGGGGGGCGGGGGACCCGCCCCCCCGCGATCCGGGGGCCGCCAGCCGCCGCCACGCCACCCCCCGCGCGGCTGGCGGACCCCCATCGCCGGGGGGCGGGGGACCCGCCCCCCCGGCGATCCGGGGCCGCCAGCCGCCGCCACGCCACGCCCCCCCAGGCGGCGGCGGACCCCCATCGCCGGGGGGCGGGGGACCCCGCCCCCACGCGATCCGGGGCCGCCAGCCGCCGCCACGCCACGCCCCCCCGGCGGCTGGCGGACCCCATCGCCGGGGGCGGGGGACCCGCCCCCCCGCGATCCGGGCCGCCAGCCGCCGCCACGCCACCGCCCCCCCGGCGGCTGGCGGACCCCCCATCGCCGGGGGGCGGGGGACCCGCCCCCCCCGCGATCCGGGGCCGCCAGCCGCCGCCACGCCACGCCCCCCCGGCGGCTGGCGGACCCCCATCGCCGGGGGGCGGGGGACCCGCCCCCCCCCGCGATCCGGGGCCCGCCAGCCGCCGCCACGCCACGCCCCCCCCGGCGGCTGGCGGACCCCCATCGCCGGGGGGCGGGGACCCGCCCCCCGCGATCCGGGGCCGCCAGCCGCCGCCACGCCACGCCCCCCCGGCGGCTGGCGGACCCCCATCGCCGGTGGGGCGGGGGACCCGCCCCCCCCGCCGATCCGGGGCCGCCAGCCGCACGCCACGCCACGCCCCCCCGGCGGCTGGCGGACACCCATCGCCGGGGGGCGGGGGACCCGCCCCCCCGCGATCCGGGCCGCCAGCCGCCGCCACGCCACGCCCCCCCCCCTGCGGCTGGCGGACCCCCATCGCCGGGGGGCGTGGGACCCGCCCCCCCGCGATCCGGGGCCGCCAGCCGCCGCCACGCCACGCCCCCCCGGCGGCTGGAGGACCCCCATCGCCGGGGGCGGGGACCCGCCCCCCCGCGATCCGGGGCGCCAGCCGCCGCCACGCCAAGCCCCCCGGCGGCTGGCGGACCCCCCTCGCCGGGGGGCGGGGGACCCGCCCCCCGCGATCCGGGGCCGCCAGCCGCCGCCCCGCCACGTCTATATTGGGAATCATATCGCAATCTTCCTCCTAAAGATTAATTACATTATCCCAGCTGTGTGTCTACTCCCAGCAATATTGCCTGTCTATATTCCCTACTGGACGGAAATTTGAAGCAATATCATTGGGTGAGTGTACATCTTTTGTGATGTTTTAAGTAGCAACATCCTCCCCCTGGTGGATATCAGCAACAATCAGTAATTATTAATATTAATAAATATATTAAATATGAATACTAATAATCGATATTAATGATCACAATAAACTTCATAAAAATTTATGGTGGATTAAAATGTTAACGATTTGGAATGGTAATTCATATGAATATGACCATTAATTTTCAAATCATAATATCCGCCATGAATGTTACTTAAATCAAAACAAAGAGATGCGGGTAAGAAAATTAGGATTCGTATTAGGGACTAATAATATTGTTCATTAATATTAATATTAATAATTAATACTAAGATTGCATAATCAGGTACTTAAAATAATGAAAGTGAATAATGGTATCCTATGATTAGTACCATTGAGAATTTTGAAAATCGATCATTGATGTGTAATAACTATATTATTACTCTGAATACCACAGGCAGTTTAAACTTACTTATGGGCCCCAAGACGCCGCCACATCACGGCCCCCACGACAGGGGGCTTCCATCGCCGGGGGGCGGGAGACCCGCCCCCCCGCGATCCGGGGCCGCCAGCCGCCGCCACGCCACGCCCCCCCCGGTGGCTGGCGACCCCCATCGCCGGGGGCGGGGACCCGCTCCCCCGCGATCCGGGGCCGCCAGCCGCCGCCACGCCCACCCCCCCGCCGGCGGCTGGCGGACCCCCATCGCCGGGGGGCGGGGGACCCGCCCCCCCGCGATCCGGGGCCGCCAGCCGCCGCCACGCCAGCACCCCCCCCGGCGGCTGGCGGACCCCCATCGCCGGGGGGCGGGGGACCCGCCCCCACGCGATCCGGGGCCGCCAGCGCCGCCACGCCACGCCCCCCCGGCGGCTGGCGGACCCCCATCGCCGGGGTCGGGGGACCCGCCCCCCCGCGATCCGGGCCGGCCAGCCCGCCGCCACGCCACGCCCCCCCGGCGGCTGGCGGACCCCCATCGCCGGGGGGCGGGGGACCCGCCCCCCCCGCGATCCGGGGGCCGCCAGCCGCCGCCACGCCACGCCCCCCCGGCTGCTGGCGGACCCCCATCGGCCGGGGGGCGGGGACCCGCCCCCCCGCGATCCGGGGCCGCCAGCCGCCGCCACGCCACGCCCCCCGGCGGCTGGCGGACCCCCATCGCCGGGGGGCGGGGGACCCGCCCCCCCGCGATCCGGGGCCGCCAGCCGCCGCCACGCCACGCCCCCCCGGCGGCTGGCGGACCCCATCGCCGGGGGCGGGGGACCCGCCCCCCCGCGATCCGGGGCCGCCAGCCGCCGCCACGCCACGCCCCCCGGCGGCTGGCGGACCCCCATCGCCGGGGGGGGGGGACCCGCCCCCCGCGATCCGGGGCCGCCAGCCGCCGCCACGCCACGCCCCCCGGCGGCTGGCGGACCCCCATCGCCGGGGGGCGGGGGACCCGCCCCCCGCGATCCGGGGCCGCCAGCCGCCGCCACGCCACGCCCCCCCGGCGGCTGGCGGACCCCCATCGCCGGGGGGGGGGGACCCGCCCCCCCGCGATCCGGGGCCGCCAGCCGCCGCCACGCCGCCCCCGGCGGCTGGGGACCCCCATCGGGGGGCGGGGGACCCGCCCCCCCGCGATCCGGGGCCGCCAGCCGCCGCCACGCCACGCCCCCCCGGCGGCTGGCGGACCCCCATCGCCGGGGGCGGGGGACCCCCCCCCCGCGATCCGGGGCCGCCAGCCGCCGCCACGCCACGTCTATATTGGGAATCATATCGCAATCTTCCTCCTAAGATTAATTACATTATCCCAGCTGTGTGTCTACTCCCAGCATATTGCCTGTCTATATTCCTACTGGACGGAAATTTGAAGCAATATCATGGGTGAGTGTACATCTTTTGTGATGTTTTAAGTAGCAACATCCTCCCCTGGTGGATATCAGCAACAATCAATAATTATTAATATAATAAATATATTAAATATAATACTAATAATCGATATTAATGATCACAATAAACTTCATAAAAATTTATGGTGGATTAAAATGTTAACGATTTGGAATGGTAATTCATATAATATGACCATTAATTTCAAATCAATATCCGCCATGAATGTTACTTAAATCAAAACAAAGAGATGGGGTAAGAAAATTAGGATTGGTCATATTAGGGACTAATAATATTGTTCATAATATGAATATTAATAATTATACTAAGATTGCATAACTCAGTGTTAAAATAATGAAAAGTGTGAATAATGGTATCCTATGATTAGTACCATTGAGAATTTGAAATCGATCATTGATGTTAATAACTATATTATTACTCTGAATACCACAGGCAGTTTAACTTACTTATGGGGCCCCAAGACGCGCCACATCACGGCCCCCACGACAGGGTGGCTTCCATCGCCGGGGGGCGGAGACCCGGCCCCCCCACGATCCGGGGCCCCAGCCGAACGCCACGCCACCCCCCCGCCGGGCGGCTGGCGGACCACACATCGCCGGGGGGGCGGGGGAACCCGCCCCCCCGCGATCCAGGGCCGCAGCCGCCGCCTACGGCCACGCCCCCCCCCGGCGGCTGGCGGACCCCCATCGCCGGGGGCGGGGGACCCGCCCCCCCGCGATCCGGGGCCGCCAGCCGCCGCCACGCCACGCCCCCCCGGCGGCTGGCGGACCCCCATCGCCGGGTGGCGGGGGGACCGCCCCCCCGCGATCCTGGGCAGCCAGCCGCCGCCACGCCATCGCCCCCCCAGGCGGATGGCGGGACCCCCATCGCAGGGGGGCGGGGGACCAGCCCCCCCGCGATTTCCCCCGGGGCCGCCAGCCGCGCCACGCCACGCACCCCCGGCGGCTGGCTGACCACCATCGCGGGGGTCGGGGGACCCCGCCCCCGCGAGCCGGCCAGACCAGCCGACCGCCACGCCCGGCCCCCCCCGGCGGCTGGCGGACCCCCATCGCCGGGGGCGGGGGACCCCGCCCCCCGCGATCCGGGGCCGCCAAGACGCGCCAACGCCACGCCCCCCGGCGGCTGGCGGACCCCCATCGCCGGGGGGGGGGGACCCGCCCCCCCGCGATCCGGGGCCGCCCCAGCCGCCGCACGCCACGCCCCCCGGCGGCTGGCGGACCCCCATCGCCGGGGGGCGGGGGACCGCCCCCAGCGATCCGGGGCCGCCAGCCGCCGCACGCCACGCACCCCCGGCGGCTGGCGGACCCCCATCGCCGGGGGCGGGGGACCCGCCCCCCCGCGATCGGGGCCGCCAGCCGCCGCCACGCCACGCCCCCCCCGGCGGCTGGCGGACCCCCATCGCCGGGGGGCGGGGGACCCGCCCCCCCGCGATCCGGGGCCGCCAGCCGCCGCCACGCCACGCCCCCCCGGCGGCTGGCGGACCCCCATCGCCGGGGGGCGGGGGACCCGCCCCCCCGCGATCCGGGGCCGCCAGCCGCCGCCACGCCACGCCCCCCCGGCGGCTGGCGGACCCCCATCGCCGGGGGGCGGGGGACCCGCCCCCCCGCGATCCGGGGCCGCCAGCCGCCGCCACGCCACGCCCCCCCGGCGGCTGGCGGACCCCATCGCCGGGGGCGGGGGACCCGCCCCCCCCGCGATCCGGGGCCGCCAGCCGCCGCCACGCCACGCCCCCCCGGCGGCTGGCGGACCCCCATCGCCGGGGGGCGGGGGACCCGCCCCCCCGCGATACGGGGCCGCCAGCCGCCGCCACGCCACGCCCCCCCGGCGGCTGGC
The DNA here is from genome assembly GCF_007565055.1 of Rhinopithecus roxellana. NCBI lineage: Eukaryota > Metazoa > Chordata > Mammalia > Primates > Cercopithecidae > Rhinopithecus > Rhinopithecus roxellana. The sequence goes on from NW_022144115.1 coordinate 9,791, forward strand.
GGACCCCCATCGCCGGGGGGCGGGGGACCCGCCCACCCGCGATCCGGGGCCGCCAGCCGCCGCCACGCCACGCCCCCCCGGCGGCTGGCGGACCCCCATCGCCGGGGGGCGGGGGACCCGCCCCCCCGCGATCCGGGGCCGCCCAGCCGCCGCCACGCCACGCCCCCCGGCGGCTGGCGGACCCCCATCGCCGGGGGGCGGGGGACCCGCCCCCCCGCGATCCGGGGCCGCCAGCCGCCGCCACGCCACGCCCCCCCGGCGGCTGGCGGACCCCATCGCCGGGGGGCGGGGGGACCCGCCCCCCCGCGATCCGGGGCCGCCAGCCGCCCGCCACGCCACGCCCCCGGCGGCTGGCGGACCCCCATCGCCGGGGGGCGGGGGACCCGCCCCCCCGCGATCCGGGGCCGCCAGCCGCCGCCACGCCACGCCCCCCCGGCGGCTGGCGGACCCCCATCGCCGGGGGGCGGGGGACCCGCCCCCCCGCGATCCGGGCCGCCAGCCGCCGCCACGCCACGCCCCCCCGGCGGCTGGCGGACCCCCATCGCCGGGGGGCGGGGGACCCGCCCCCCCGCGATCCGGGGCCGCCAGCCGCCGCCACGCCACGCCCCCCCGGCGGCTGGCGGACCCCATCGCCGGGGGGCGGGGGACCCGCCCCCCGCGATCCGGGGCCGCCAGCCGCCGCCACGCCACGCCCCCGGCGGCTGGCGGCCCATCGCCGGGGGGCGGGGGGGACCGGATCCGCCAGCCGCGGGGGGGACCCCATCGCCGGGGGGGGGACCCGCCCCCCCGCGATCCGGGGCCGCCAGCCGCCGCCACGCCACGCCCCCCCGGCGGCTGGCGGACCCCCATCGCCGGGGGGGGGGGACCGCCCCCCCGCGATCCGGGGCCGCCAGCCGCCGCCACGCCACGCCCCCCCGGCGGCTGGCGGACCCCCATCGCCGGGGGGCGGGGGACCCGCCCCCCCGCGATCCGGGGCCGCCAGCCGCCGCCACGCCACGCCCCCCCGGCGGCTGGCGGACCCCCATCGCCGGGGGGCGGGGGACCCGCCCCCCCGCGATCCGGGGCCGCCAGCCGGCCGCCACTCCACGCCCCCCGGCGGCTGGCGGACCCCCCATCCGCGGGGGGCGGGGGACCCGCCCCCCCCGCGATCGGGCCGCCAGCCGCCGCCCACGCCACGTCTATATTGGGAATCAATATCGCAATATTCTCCTAAAGATTAAGTACATTATCCCAAGCTGTTGTGTCTACTCCCAGCAATATTGGCCTGTCTATATTCCCTACTGACGGAAATTTGAAGCAATATCAATTGGGTGAGGTGTACATCTTTTGTGATTGTTTTAAGTAGCACATCCCTCCCCCTGGTGGATATCACGCAACAATCAGTTAATTATTTAATATTAATAATATATTAAATATGAATACTAATAATCGATATTAATGATCACATAAACTTCATAAAAAATTATTATGGTGGATTTCAAATGTTAACGATTTGAAATGGTAATTCATATAAATATGACCATTAATTTTCAAATCATAATATCCGCAATGAATGTACTTAAATCAAAACAAGAGATGCGGAGGTAAGAAAATTAGGATTAGTATTAGGGACTAATAATATTGTTCATTAACATTAATATTAATAATTAATACTAAGATTGCATAATCAGGTACTTAAAATAATGAAAATAAAATGGTATCCTATTATTAGTACCATTGAGAATTTTGAAAATCGATCATTGATGTGTAATAACTATATTATTACTCGGAATACCACAGGCAGTTACACCTACTTTGGGCCCCAAGACGCCGCCACATCACGGCCCCACGACAGGGGGCTTCCATCGCCGGGGGCGGGAGACCCGCCCCCCGCGATCCGGGCCGCCGCCGCCGCCACGCCACCCCCGCCGGCGGCTGGCGGACCCCATCGCCGGGGGGCGGGGGACCGCCCCCCCGCGATCCGGGGCCGCCAGCCGCCGCCACGCCACGCCCCCGGCGGCTGGCGGACCCCCATCGCCGGGGGGCGGGGGACCCGCCCCCCCGCGATCCGGGGCCGCCAGCCGCCGCCACGCCACCCCCCCGGCGGCTGGCGGACCCCCATCGCCGGGGGGCGGGGGACCCGCCCCCCCGCGATCCGGGGCCGCCAGCCGCCGCCACGCCACGCCCCCCGGCGGCTGGCGGACCCCCATCGCCGGGGGGCGGGGGACCCGCCCCCCGCGATCCGGGGCCGCCAGCCGCCGCCACGCCACGCCCCCGGCGGCTGGCGGACCCCCATCGCCGGGGGGGGGGGACCCGCCCCCCGCGATCCGGGGCCGCCAGCCGCCGCCACGCCACGCCCCCCCGGCGGCTGGCGGACCCCCATCGCCGGGGGGCGGGGGACCCGCCCCCCGCGATCCGGGGCCGCCAGCCGCCGCCACGCCACGCCCCCCCGCGGCTGGCGGACCCCCATCGCGGGGGGCGGGGGACCCGCCCCCCGCGATCCGGGGCCGCCAGCCGCCGCCACGCCACGCCCCCCGGCGGCTGGCGGACCCCCATCGCCGGGGGCGGGGGACCCGCCCCCCCGCGATCCGGGGCCGCCAGCCGCCGCCACGCCACGCCCCCCGGCGGCTGGCGGACCCCCATCGCCGGGGGGCGGGGGACCCGCCCCCCGCGATCCGGGGCCGCCAGCCGCCGCCACGCCACGCCCCCCCGGCGGCTGGCGGACCCCCATCGCCGGGGGCGGGGACCCGCCCCCCCGCGATCCGGGGCCGCCAGCCGCCGCCACGCCACGCCCCCCCGGCGGCTGGCGGACCCCCATCGCCGGGGGGCGGGGGACCCGCCCCCCCGCGATCCGGGGCCGCCAGCCGCCGCCACGCCACGCCCCCCCGGCGGCTGGCGGACCCCCATCGCCGGGGGGCGGGGGACCCGCCCCCCCGCGATCGGGGCCGCCAGCCGCCGCCACGCCACGGCCCCCCCGGCGGCTGGCGGACCCCCATCGCCGGGGGGCGGGGGACCGCCCCCCCGCGATCCGGGGCCGCCAGCCGCCGCCACGCCACGCCCCCCCGGCGGCTGGCGGACCCCCATCGCCGGGGGGCGGGGGACCCGCCCCCACGCGATCCGGGGCCGCCAGCCGCCGCCACGCCACGCCCCCCCGGCGGCTGGCGGACCCCCATCGCCGGGGTCGGGGGACCCGCCCCCCCGCGATCCGGGCCCGCCAGCCGCCGCCACGCCACGTCTATATTGGGAATCATATCGCAATCTTCCTCCTAAAGATTAATTACATTATCCCAGCTGTGTGTCTACTCCCAGCAATATTGCCTGTCTATATTCCCTACTGGACGGAAATTTGAAGCAATATCATTGGGTGAGTGTACATCTTTTGTGATGTTTTAAGTAGCAACATCCTCCCCCTGGTGGATATCAGCAACAATCAATTAATTATTAATATTAATAAATATATTAAATATGAATACTAATAATCGATATTAATGATCACAATAAACTCATAAAAATTTATGGTGGATTAAAATGTAACGATTTGGAATGGTAATTCATATGAATATGACCATTAATTTTCAAATCATAATATCCGCCATGAATGTTACTTAAATCAAAACAAAGAGATGCGGGTAAGAAAATTAGGATTCGTATAGGGACTAATAATATTGTTCATTAATATTAATATTAATAATTAATACTAAGATTGCATAATCAGGTACTTAAAATAATGAAAGTGAATAATGGTATCCTATGATTAGTACCATTGAGAATTTTGAAATCGATCATTGATGTGTAATAACTATATTATTACTCTGAATACCACAGGCAGTTTAAACTTACTTATGGCCCCAAAACGCCGCCACATCACGGCCCCCACGACAGGGGGCTTCCATCGCCGGGGGGCGGGAGACCCGCCCCCCCGCGATCCGGGGCCGCCAGCCGCCGCCACGCCACGCCCCCCGGGGCGGCTGCGGACCCCCATCGCCGGGGGGCGGGGGACCCGCCCCCCCGCGATCCGGGGCCGCCAGCCGACGCCACGCCCACGCCCCCCCGGCGGCTGGCGGACCCCCATCGCCGGGGGGCGGGGGACCCGCCCCCCCGCGATCCGGGGCCGCCAGCCGCCGCCACGCCACGCCCCCCCGGCGGCTGGCGGACCCCATCGCCGGGGGCGGGGGACCCGCCCCCCCGCGATCCGGGGCCGCCAGCCGCCGCCACGCCACGCCCCCCGGCGGCTGGCGGACCCCCATCGCCGGGGGGCGGGGGACCCGCCCCCCCGCGATCCGGGGCCGCCAGCCGCCGCCACGCCACGCCCCCCCGGCGGCTGGCGGACCCCCATCGCCGGGGGGCGGGGGACCCGCCCCCCCGCGATCCGGGGCCGCCAGCCGCCGCCACGCCACGCCCCCCCCGGCGGCTGGCGGACCCCCATCGCCGGGGGGCGGGGACCCGCCCCCCCGCGATCCGGGGCCGCCAGCCGCCGCCACGCCCACGCCCCCCCCGGCGGCTGGCGGACCCCCATCGCCGGGGGGCGGGGACCCGCCCCCCCGCGATCCGGGGCCGCCAGCCGCCGCCACGCCACGCCCCCCCGGCGGCTGGCGGACCCCCATCGCCGGGGGGCGGGGGACCCGCCCCCCCGCGATCCGGGGCCGCCAGCCGCCGCCACGCCACGTCTATATTGGGAATCATATCGCAATCTTCCTCCTAAAGATTAATTACATTATCCCAGCTGTGTGTCTACTCCCAGCAATATTGCCTGTCTATATTCCCTACTGGACGGAAATTTGAAGCAATATCATTGGGTGAGTGTACATCTTTTGTGATGTTTTAAGTAGCAACATCCTCCCCCTGGTGGATATCAGCAACAATCAATTAATTATTAATATTAATAAATATATTAAATATGAATACTAATAATCGATATTAATGATCACAATAAACTTCATAAAAATTTATGGTGGATTAAAATGTTAACGATTTGGAATGGTAATTCATATGAATATGACCATTAATTTTCAAATCATAATATCCGCCATGAATGTTACTTAAATCAAAACAAAGAGATGCGGGTAAGAAAATTAGGATTCGTATTAGGGACTAATAATATTGTTCATTAATATTAATATTATAATTAATACTAAGATTGCATAATCAGGTACTTAAAAAATAATGAAAGTGAATAATGGTATCCTATGATTAGTACCATTGAGAATTTTGAAAATCGATCATTGATGTGTAATAACTATATTATTACTCTGAATACCACAGGCAGTTTAAACTTACTTATGGGCCCCAAGACGCCGCCACATCACGGCCCCCACGACAGGGGGCTTCCATCGCCGGGGGCGGGAGACCCGCCCCCCCCGCGATCCGGGGCGCCAGCCGCCGCCGCGCCACCCCCCCCGGCGGCTGGGGACCCCCATCGCCGGGGGGCGGGGGACCCGCCCCCCGCGATCCGGGGCCGCCAGCGCCGCCACGCCCGCCCCCCCGGCGGCTGGCGGACCCCCATCGCCGGGGGGGGGGGACCCGCCCCCCCGCGATCCGGGGCCGCCAGCCGCCGCCACGCCACCCCCCCGGCGGCTGGCGGACCCCCATCGCCGGGGGGCGGGGGACCCGCCCCCCCGCGATCCGGGGCCGCCAGCCGCCGCCACGCCACGCCCCCCGGCGGCTGGCGGACCCCCATCGCCGGGGGGCGGGGGACCCGCCCCCCCGCGATCCGGGGCCGCCAGCCGCCGCCACGCCACGCCCCCCCGGCGGCTGGCGGACCCCCATCGCCGGGGGGCGGGGACCCGCCCCCCCGCGATCCGGGGGCCGCCGCCGCCACGCCACGCCCCCGGCGGCTGGCGGACCCCATCGCCGGGGGGCGGGGGACCCGCCCCCCCGCGATCCGGGGCCGCCAGCCGCCGCCACGCCACGCCCCCCCGGCGGCTGGCGGACCCCCATCGCCGGGGGGCGGGGGACCCGCCCCCCCGCGATCCGGGGCCGCCAGCCGCCGCACGCCACGCCCCCCCGGCGGCTGGCGGACCCCATCGCCGGGGGGCGGGGGACCCGCCCCCCCGCGATCCGGGGCCGCCAGCCGCCGCCACGCCACGCCCCCCCGGCGGCTGGCGGACCCCATCGCCGGGGGGCGGGGGACCCGCCCCCCCGCGATTCGGGGCCGCCAGCCGCCGCCACGCCACGCCACCGGCGGCTGGCGGACCCCCATCGCGGGGGGGGGGGACCCGCCCCCCGCGATCCGGGGCCAGCCAGCCGCCACGCCAGCCCCCGGCGGCTGGCGGACCCCATCGCCGGGGGGCGGGGGACCCGCCCCCCGCGATCCGGGGCCGCCAGCCGCCGCCACGCCACGCCCCCCCGGCGGCTGGCGGACCCCCATCGCCGGGGGGCGGGGGACCCGCCCCCCGCGATCCGGGGCCGCCAGCCGCCGCACGCCACCCCCCCCGGCGGCTGGCGGACCCCCATCGCCGGGGGCGGGGGACCCGCCCCCCCGCGATCCGGGGCCGCCAGCCGCCGCCACGCCACGGGGCGGGTCACCGCGAACCCCGCGGATGGGGTCCGCGCAGCCGCCTGGGGGGCGTGGCGTGGGCGGAGGCTGGCGGCCCCCGGATCGCGGGGGGCGGGTCCCCCGCCCCCCGGCGATGGGGGTCCCGCCAGCCGCCGGGGGGCGGGGCCGTGGCGGCGGCTGGCGGGCCCCGGATCGCGGGGGGCGGGTCCCCCGCCCCCGGCGATGGGGGTCCGCCAGCCGCGGGGGGGCGTGGCGTGGCGGCGGCGGGCGGCCCCGGTCGCGGGCGGGGCGGGTCCCCCCGCCCCCCGCGATGGGGGTCCGCCAGCCGCCGGGGGGGCGTGGCGTGGCGGCGGCTGCGTCCCCCGGATCGCGGGGGGGCGGGTCCCCGCCCCCCGGCGATGGGGTTCCCGCCAGCCGCCGGGGTGGCGTGGCGTGGCGGCGGCTGGCGGCCCCGGATCGCGGGGGGGGCGGGTCCCCCCGCCCCCGGCGATGGGGTCCGCCAGCCGCCGGGGGGGCGGTGGCGTGGCGGCGGCTGGCGGCCCACGGATCGCGGGGGGCGGGTCCCCCGCACCCCGGCGATGGGGGTCCGCTAAGCCGCCGGGGGGCGTGGCGTGGCGGCGGCTGGCGGGCCCCGGATCGAGGGGTGGCGGGGTACCCCCGCCCCCCGGCGATGGGGTCCGCAGCCCGCCGGGGGTGGCGTGCGTGGCGGCGCTGGCGGCCCCGGATCGCGGGGGGCGGGTCCCCCGCCCCCCGAGGGCGATGGGGGTCCGCCAAGCCGCCGTGGGGGCGTGGCGTGGCGGCGGCTTGGGCGGCCACCGAATCGCGGGGGGGCGGTTCCACCGCCCCCCGGCGATGGGGGTCCCGCCAGCCGCCGGGGGGGCGTGGCGTGGCGCGGCTGGAGGCCAGGATCGCGAGGGGGGCGGTCCCCGCCCCCGGCGATGGGGGTCCGCCAGCCGCCGGGGGGGCGTGGCTGGCGGCCGGCTGTCGTCCCCGGAGCGCGGGGGGGCGGGTCCCCGCCCCCCCGGCGATGGGGTCCGCCAGCCGCCGGGGGGGCGTGGGTGGCGGAGGCTGGCGGCCCCGGATCGCGGGGGGCAGTCCCCCCCCCCGGCGTGGGGGGTTCCGCCAGCCGCGGGGGGGCGTGGCGTGGCGGCGGCTGGCGGCCCCGTATAGCGGGGGGGCGGGTCCCCCCCGCCCCCCGGCGATGGGGTCCGCAGCCGCCGGGGGGGCGTGGCGTGGCGGCGGACTGGCGGCCCCGATTCGCGGGGGGGCGGGTCCCCCGCCCCCGGCGATGGGGTCAGCCAGCGCCGGGGGGCGTGGCGTGGCGGCGGCTGGCGGCCCCGATCGCGGGGGGGCGGGTCCCCCGCCCCCGGCGATGGGGTCCGCCAGCCCGCGGCGGGGGTGGCCGTGGCGGCGGCGGGCGGCCCGGATGCGCGGGGGGGCGGGGCCCCCGCCCCCGGCGAGGGGGGGTCCGCCAGCCGCCGGGGGCGTGGCTGCGGCGGCTGGCGGCCCGGATCGCGGTGGGGACGGGTCCACCGCCCCGGCGATGGGGTCCGCCAGCCCGCCGGCGGGGGGTGGCGTGGGCGCGGATGGCGGCCCCGGAATCGCGGGGGGGCGGGGCCACCGCCCCCCGGCGATGGGGGTCCGCCAGCCGCCCGGGGGGGCGTGGGCGTGGCGGCTGCTGGCGCCCCCGGATCGCGGGGGGGCGGGTCCCCCGCCCCCGGCGATGGGGGTTCCGCCAGCCGCCGGCCGGGGGGGGGCGTGGCGGGCGGCTTGGCGGCCCGGATCGCGGGGGGGCGGGTCCCCCGCCCCCCGGCGATTGGGGGGTCCGCCAAGCCGCCGGGGGGCGTGGCGTGGCGGCGCTGGCCCCCGGTCGCGGGGGGGCGGGTCTCCCGCCCCCGGCGATGGAAGCCCCTGTCCGTGGGGGCCGTGATGTGGCGGCGTCTTGGGCCCATAGTAGTTAAACTGCTGTGTATTCAGAGTAGAAATAGAGTTATTACCAGCAGATCGATTTCAAAGTCCCTCAATGGTACTAAGCATGGATACCATTATTCCTTCATTATTTGGAGTACCTGATTAATGCAATCTTAAGTATTAATTCATTAATGAATATTAAGAAACAATATTATTGTCCCAATACGATCCTATTTTCTACCCGCATCTCTTTGTTTTGATTTAAGTAACAGTCTGGCGGATAATTATGATTTGAAAAGTAATGGTCATATTCAGATGAATTGCAATTCAAAATGGTAACATTTTATCCACCAGAAATTGTTATAAGTTTTAGTGGTGATCATTAATATCGATTTAATTAGTAGTCATATTTAATCTATTATTAATATTAATAATTAATTGATTGTTGCTGATATCCACCAGGGGGAGGATGTTTGCTACTTAAAACATCACAAAAGATGTCCTCACCCAATGATATTGCTTCAAATTTTCCGTGCCATGGGAAATATAGACAGGCAATATGGCTTGGGAGTAGACCACACAGCTGGGATAATTATTAATCTTAGGAGGAAGATTGCGATATAAGTCCCATACAGACGTGCGGGGGCGGCCTGGCGGCCCGGCCCGGGGGGGCGGGTCCCCCGCCCCCCGGCGAGGGGGGGCCGCCAGCCGCCTCGAGGGGGCGTAGCGTGGCGGGCGGCTGGCGCCCGGATCGCGGGGGGGCGGGTCCCCCGCCCCCCGGCGATGGGGGTCCGCAAGCCGCCGGGGGGGGCGGGGGCGTGGCGGCGGCTGGCAGGCCCCGGATCGCGGGGGCGGGTCCCCCGCCCCCCGGGATGGGGGTCCGCAGCCGCCGGGGGGGCGTGGGCGTGGCGGCGGCTGGGAGGCCCCGGATTCGCGAGGGGCGGGTCCCCCGCCCCCCGGCGATGGGGTCCCCGCCAGCCGCCGGGGGGGCGTGGCGTGGCGGCGGCTGGCGGCCCAGGATACGCGGGGGGGGCGGGTCCCCCCCGCCCCCCGGCGATGGGGTCCGCCAGCCGCCGGGGGGCGTGGCGGGCGCGGCTGGCGGCCCGGATCGCGGGGGGGCGGGTCCCCCGCCCCCGGCATGGGGGTCCGCCAGCCGCCGGGGCGTGGCTGGCGGCGGCCTGGCGGCCCCGGATCGAGGGGGGGCGGGTCCCCCCCCCCCGGCGATGGGGTCCGCCAGCCGCCGGGGGGGCGGGCCGTGGCGGCGGCTGGGCGCCCCGGAGCGCGGGGGGCGGGGCCTCCCCCCCCCGCGATGGAAGCCCCCTGTCGTGGGGGCCGTGATGTGGCGGCGTCTTGGGGCCCCATAAGTTAAAGTTTTAAACTGCCTGTGGTATTCAGAGTAATAATAGAGTTATTACACATCATATCGATTTTCCCAAATTCTCAATGGTACTAATCATATGATACCAAGTTATTCACTTTCATTTGTTAAAGTACCTGATTATGCAACTTAATATTAAGTATTAATATTAATTGAATGAACAATTGATTAGTCCAAATTACGACTCCTAATTTTTCGTACCCGCATCTTCTTTGTTTTGATTAAGTAACATTCAGGGCGGAGATTATGAGTTGAAAATTATGGGCCATCTTTCATATGAAGTACCAGTCCCAAATCGTTAACAATTTTAACACCATAATTTGTATGAAGTTTATTGTGTCAGTAGATCGATAATTAGTATTCATATTTAATATATGTTATTAATATTAATAATTAATTGATTGTTGCTGTATCCACCAGGGGGAGGAGGTTGCTACTGTAAAACATCAAAAAAGAATGTACACTCACCCAAGGATATTGCTTCAATTTCCGTCCAGTAGGTAAGATAGACCAGGCATATTGCTGGGAGTAGACACCAGCTGGGATAATGTATTAAATCTTTAGGAGGAAGATGCGATATGTTCCCATACAGAG
>NW_022144116.1:0-6406 GCF_007565055.1 Rhinopithecus roxellana
AGTAACACGTGAGTTCGCTCAAACGCGATGGAAGAAGTTTTGCTTTGCAATCACTTTGTGCCTTTTTCTTTCCCCTTCTCAATAAAATTGTGCACAACTGTGAAATTCCTGTTGCCTATGTTCCTGTTGATGTTGGGTAAGGATGAGGCTCAGGGGCAGGGTGGCTGGCTGCTGGTGCCAAGACTATCACGGGTACCCTGAATCCCCTAGATTTGCTGGTTACAGGGCAAACAAAAAATATAAAATGTGTGTGTCTTATGCAGAGATTGGCGGGGAGAATAGGCCAGGGGTCATGCATGGCTGGTGACTCACAGGCTGAGTCTACAGGAAACCCGGTAAACAGGCATCAGACCTGAGAACTTACTGCAGGAAATTCTCCTGTCCTGAAGCCTTGGAACTTTCTCCCTCTGAAGGTTTGCACCTTTCTATCTTGAGACCTTACTAAACTCACTCATAATTTCAGGAAGTTTTCTTCTAGACTCTTTCAGATTTTCTCCACAGGCTCATGTTCTGCAAGTATGGATAGTTCCATTTTTTCACTTCCAATGTATGCTTTCTTACTCCTTTTCTCACCTTATTGCACTGGCCAACAATTCCAGTACCTTGTTGAATAGAAATGGTTGGAGCGAATTTCTTGGCCTTGTTCCTGATTTCATGGGAAATGCATTGAGTCTGTCACTGTTTCATACAATTTAACTACGGGTTTTTGTAGACGTTCTTCGCACGGTTGATGAAAATCCCTCAATTCCCACGTTGCTGAGAGTTGGTTTTTAAATTTCAAATCACGAATGGATATAGATTTTCTTAAATGCTTTCTGTGCATCATTCGATAAGATTATACAGTGTTTCTCATCTAGCATAGGGTGAAATATACTGATTGACTTTTGAGTATTAAACCAGCCTTACATGTGGAATAAACCTTACTTGGGCATGGTATTGTTCTTTAACATATGTTTCTGATTTCTATTTGTTAGTATTTTGGTGAGGATTTCTGCATCTATATTTAGGAGCAATATTGGTCAGTAGCTTTCTCTTAGTGTCCTCTATTTGCTAGGAAAATGTTGATCTCATAAAATAAGTTGGGAAGTATTCCATATTCTTTTATTTTCTAGAATAAATTGTGTAGAATTCATGTTATTTATTCTTCGAATATTAGGTAAAATTCGTGAAATAGTAAGAACCTCTGGGTTTGTTTTTTGGAAGATTTTTGACCATGAATTCAATACCTTTAATAATCGCAAAAATTTTCAGATTGTTTTTCATGAGTTGGGTAGACTGGATCTTGTGGGATTGATGCACTTTATCTAATTTGTTGAAATTATGCGTACAGAGTTGTTTTAGACCATTTTTAAAAGTTACCATTGTGGGCCAGGCGGGGTGGTTCACGGCTGAAATTTTTTGGGAATTTTGGGAGTCCAAGGTGGGCAGGTCACTTGAGGCCAGGAGTTGGAGACCAGCCTGGCCAATATAGCAAAACCCCATTTCCACTAAAAATACAAGAAAATTAGCTGGGTGTGGTGGTGCACGCCTGTAATCCCAGCTACTCAGGAGGTTGAGTCACAAGAATTACTTGAACCTAGGAAGCAGAGGTTGCAGTGAGCCGAAATCATACCAATGCACTCCAGCCTGGGTGACAATGGGAGATTTTCTCAAAAAAACAAAAACAAAAACAAAAAAACTTACAGTTGTGAATAGGTTGATCAACATAAAGACCCTGCTAGGTAATACTTTGCCTCTCTAGATCCGCTTAAGGCTCTTCAGTCAGCACTATGTTGCAAGAAGCAACCTGTATGGACTGCACTGGAGAGCTACTTTTGCTCCCAGACTTCTGAATGAGTTTAGGCACTGAAAGACACCAGCTGTACAGAGATATGGATTAACAATTTATTACTTTGTTTTGATTCACCTGGACCTCGGGGTATTTATTTTATCTGAAGCCGAAAATAGGCTGGCTGTGGTGACTCACACCTGCAACCGCAGCACTTTGGGAGGCCGAGGCAGGAGGATTACTTGAGGCCAGGAGTTCAAAACCATCTTGGGTAATAGAAAGATAACCTGTCTACACACACACCACACACACACACACACACACACACACACAGTACCCAGGCATGGTGGCATGTACCTGTAGTCCCAGGTACTTATGAGGCTGAGAAGGGAGAATTGCATGACCCAGGATGGTTGAGGCTGCAGTGAGCTATACTTGTGCCACTGCACTCTAGCCTGGGTGACACAGCCAGACCTTGTCTCAAAAAAAAAGTGAAAAAAGAAAAAAGCCAAAAAATACTGTGGATTGGCCCTTTCTTCAAGCATTTGCTTGCTTTCTCTAACACCACTCATTCTATTGCCCCTACTGAGCTTGAAATGATCATGCTTTCTTCAGGTGCCAGGTCTGGAGGCTGGTGCACCTATCTCAAAACGCTGTCTCAAAACTCCAACAGGGAGCACCTAACTGTACTGGGTGCCAACATTGCTAAACCGAGCAAACAGCAGTCCAGGACCGTGGAAACAACAGTCTCTGCGAAACCAAGGACTCTGTGACCAAGAGAAATCGCCGATTCCAGACATAGCCGGTCTTAGAGAGATGATGGCGTCGTCATCGAAAAAACAGGGACTCGATTGTTTGTAACAGAAATACCGCCACAAACGCTGGTACAGGACAGCCGACACCGAGAACCATGGGAAGTGTCTGAGAGCTGCGCCCCCACGGAATAACTGCCAGTCGACACAGTGCGAGTGAGAAACCTGTCACTCCATGCAAAGACCAGTACTGCCAAGGAAAAGAATCCGACGTCCCCAAAAAGCGGTGCTACTAAGAGAAACGGCCGCTTTTGAAGAAAACAGCCAGGAGCATGACTGAGAGACACTCAGCTCTCAGGAAGAACGGGCATTTGTTCCAAAACACAGCCGGATAAACCGAGAACCTTCGGAGTGGTTGCACCGAAATGGGGTCACCCAGCACCTCAGCGTCCTGGGCTCTAGCAAGCCTCACAGAAACAACCGGCAGTGCTACCTCCAAGGAGCACCTAGAGCAGCAAAACTAGCAGTAATGCCATCGACGAAAGGCCAGTTAGGCGAAAAGAGTAGAGTATTTAGTTCCGGGGATTATAGGCCAGCGCTAACCAGACAGCATAAAGCTGAGGGTTGACAAACCAAAAATTAGTAACAATTCTTTTTAAAGGGCAAGTTAGCTGAAACACACACACACACACACACACCCAGAATAAAAACAATACATTTGGGAAAATTCATCAAATGAAAATGCAAAACATAGAAAAATTGACTCTACAAAGAAGAAAATGCAAACACTTCTAAACAATGTGGTTTCACAGCTGTGATATCGCTGTCAGGCCTATATCAATACCTGCTCGGTCTCACCAGGACTTCTAAGGGACTGCAGGCACCGCTAAACCGCTACTTTCTACTCCTAAAATATCTTCTTTAACGACATGCCCGGACTTCTATATTTAAAACTCAGGCATCAGTAAAGCAGGATAAGTTATTATGAAACCGAAAGTTACTGGGAATAAGGAGTCGCAGGTATGGCTATGCTAGTACTGGTTGCGACTAAATATGGACTTGCAAGAGCTAAAAATCACATTCACAGGGGCACTTGCAATCGAAGCATGCACTTGTTACTCTAAGAAATCCCTAACCCAGGACTCGCTCAGAATATTTCAAAACCAGAATTAAGCATCTTTATCGCAGGCGAAATAAGCCATTACTTATTCCGCTTAAATCCGAACTTGCTATGCAGAGAAACCACAGTCAGGGCTATATTCCGAGTGTAGGAGGTTTAAAACTCCCGAAAAGGCAGTCAAAGCAGGCAGGGCCAAGCCGGACCTGCTGTGCCTACCAGAAGTGCTAAACCCAGTTGTGGTACTATTAAGTAATTGGGGCCGGGCGCGGTGGCTCAAGCCTGTAATCCCAGCACTTTGGGAGGCCGAGACGGGCGGATCACGAGGTCAGGAGATCGAGACCATCCTGGCTAACATGGTGAAACCCCGTCTCTACTAAAAAATACAAAACCTAGCCGGGCGAGGTGGCGGGTGCCTGTAGTCCCAGCTACTCGGGAGGCTGAGGCAGGAGAATGGCTTGAATCCGGGAGGCGGAGCTTGCAGTGAGCTGAGATCCGGCCACTGCACTCCAGCCCGGGCGACAGAGAGAGACTCCGTCTCAAAAAAAAAAAAAAAAAAAAAAAAAAGTAATTGGTAGTTCTCTTATAAGCCACTCTAAACTGTTCCAAAGAAAAAGACACAGGAAACACTGCTAGCCCTGAGACCCATGAATAAGTAATCTTCTCAATTATTTATTTATTTTGAGACAGGGTCACACTCTCCTGGAGGGCATTGGTGCTATCCAGCTCAGGCTCACTGCAGCCTCAACCTCCTGAGCTCAAGCGACCAGCCCACTCCACTCTCTGGAGTAGCTGGGACTACAGGTGCACAACACCTCCCCCAGCTAATGTTTGTATTTTTTGTAGAGGCTTCACCCTCTTGCCCAGGCTGTTCTCAGACTATTGAGCACAAGCAATCCGCATGCCTCCAACGCTAAAAGTGCTGGGATTACTGCTGTGAGCCACGCTGCCCCACCAGAATAAGTAACATTAAGAACTGGTCATCTGTGAAGTTGTATTAATATAAGTAATTGCGCGGTCTTTCACGAGACACAGTAACGATTGAAAAACCTTCCACTCTTGACCTTGAATAAAATTCCTGAGAGTAAAACACAATGACTTGATATCCTGAAAAAAAGAAAGACAGTTGTTAAAAATAAAACTAAAAATTAAAATTAAGAAGACGTTATAATAACGTAAAAGACGTGATATAAAATTAAATGTAAACAAACAATATATTTAAAAAGGAATAATTAGAAAAATACGAGGAATAAGATTTAAAAATACACTGGAAAAAATAAATTAAAAATCGGCCAAACACTAAGGATTCTATAATCATAAAACAGATTTCTCCAAGTCAAAACAGATACAAGTGAAATATTTAATAAAATAAATATAAATGTTTAAAAGACAAGGAAACTGAAAGTAATAAGCGACACGAAGCAAGAAAGAAACATCAGGAAAAAAGAGAATTCAAAAACTGACAACCAGCAACGAAGGCACATCTTAATGTGTTTTTATTTTCTAGGTGGAGACGCTTGGTAACTGAGAATCTTTTCAGGGAGGAGAATCCAAAGAGGCTTCTGCTGATATCTAAGGCTGCTTAGCTCCACAGATTCGTAGGCAGCACGCCCAGAGTACAGAGAACGCGGCAAAACCAACGCGAAGAATCCGCTCCAGGCAGTCTGAGAAACCCGGGGGGTGGCGCCACCGACGGAGGGCAGGAGGATGGCGGCGTTCCGAAAGGCACCCGCTGTCAGAGACGTCGGTGTCCTGCTGTCTGTTCCAGGAATGGGGAGGACTGCCCCAGGAAAGCTGCTGGAGCGTGAGTCTGTCGGGTTCCTCTCCCTGCCCCACCTCTTCCACGGGTGCCTCTTGCTGCTTCTGTGTCCCCGGCCAACTGAACCCAGGGGACTTCGCTGTACTTGGTTCCAAGGTGCTCTGGACTCCAGGAAAGAGTCCGTTTTGCCAGAAGACTCCGGGTAGCCGCCAGCAAGGACTGGAAAGCAGTCCCAAGTCACAGCTGTCCAATGAGTACTCTCCTAGTACAGGATACAAAGGGAGAGGCCAGGGCCCACGATCTTCTGAACTCACAATAGGCGGAGACCCGGGCTCTGGCGCCACCTCCGCGGAATCCCAAGGCCGCTTCACACAGCCAAGAAAATGTTGCTCCATCGCTTAAGCCTCAGACCAGGAGGAAACAAACGTTGGCGCTGATCAAGGAGGGAGAGTCTTCTGCACTACCCTCAGCCTGGGTATTTATGCTCTCCAGAGCCCGTGGGCGGAGGCCAGTCAGATATCAAGAAACTCATTAGTAGCAAATGCACGAAGATTCGTGGACAAATGAAAAACGGTAAAATTTTAGAGAGTACATAGAACCAAAACGAACCGTAATTCCGACAGAAGAACATAGCGAGAAAAGAAACCGAAATGAAACAACGCTAAGCAAACCTTGCAGAGAACTAGCACTACAGAACGCAGGTATTAAAGAGTGCTGCAAGGGCCAAGAACCACCCGTTTTCGGGAAATGAGCGTTGCTGCCACCGGAAAACTGTCCGCTGGGGCTCTGCGCTAATAACCGTCTTGCTAACGAGAAACTGGCGCGTTGAATTTAGCAAGCGCCGGCACCTAGCGGACAGCGCTGGTATTGCCAAACAAATATCCGTTTCGGCGCCGTTAAGTGGGGCTGCTGAAGAGAAACAGCGTGCTCTCAGAAAAGAGCGGTGCTTCCACGCCTAAATAACCTGTTTGTAGGAATGAACCAACGCTGTTCAAATGTGTCGTGCCAGG
>NW_022144117.1:0-35522 GCF_007565055.1 Rhinopithecus roxellana
ACGTTTAAGAGAAACGCCCCCAGGCACCCCGGTGGTTTCACTCAGTTGATATTCCATACACAGGTCGCCAATCTGGTTTTCTCCCATTGCTGCATGTTAGAGGGGTGTGGTGCCATGTACGTATTAAAAATGATCTTGCTTTCCTTCATTTAAGGGCGTGGTGGGGCTTACTATTGAATTTACAAAATATGCTATAACCATCCGGTGTCAAATTGTGCATACACAAATTTGGAGACCTTCTACTATTTTTACAATTTTTGCCCTAATACAGAGTCCATAATTTTACCATATTGTTTCATGACGTTTTTCCTACTTATCCTTTATAAATTCACTATTAGAGAAGAAAGACTTCTGTACTCATATTCAGTGCTAAAAGCCAGTTCTGATGCCTTATCAATCCACAAACACATAAAAATATTTTAGGATTCCAAAATTCATATGGAAAAATTACAATTTTTAGCACTATTTTTGATTTATATGCCACTTTAATTTTTTTTCCATTATGGTGGTATTTTCCAAAATTTTTACACAATACCACTTTTAAAAATTCTGTTGAATGCAAGTCCTCTTTGTTCGTAAGAGAATTATTGAGTTCTAATTTTTACTCCACTAAGGCTGTGAGATTGACCTTACAGCGTTGTTTTGTTCTCATCTAGCTCATTGAACAATGAGGATATTTAGCTCCCCTCAGAGCTACCCTCAGAGTTGGATGAGCTACCCTCAGAGTTGGATGCCACCACTGGGAGCAGCAAAAGCGAAGGCAACTCATGATTCTGTCTCAGAAGCAATCAAATAAAATATTTTGAAAATGAGTAAATGGACTTTTAAATTTTCGTCATCGCTAACCTTGGGGCCTCGATTCTGTCAGTTCGTGTGTGGGCACAATTCTTACTGACTGCTTTGGCAAATTGTGAATGCAAGTGAGGGCAGGATTTGTCCTAAGTTTAAATTGTACTGCTGGAGTGATTTTCTTTTGCCTGGGGCATCATTATTCACGTGGCATGTTTTCTAAAGTAGAAACAAAGATAGAATATTAAATAAAATTCCAACAGGGGGGAATACTCTGCCTGTAGGAAAGCATTTCCAAGGTCAAGGAACCACAAAAGAAAGACAAGCAAGCCAAGTTGGTCTCAGGAGTTTACCATCTTCTGGGTAAGCATTACCTGAGCGTGGGACTCAGAACTCCTTTTTGGCCAGATGAACAGAGTACTCTTAAATATATAGCTCCTTCCTTCTTGGTGATTTGTTTGCTTGACAACAGAATCGTTATTTAAAAAACAAATATTTAGTGAGCACCTACTATTTATCAATTACTAATCTGGGTGCTAGGGTACAGTAGGCAACTCAATAGACATGGCCAATTGCTTTTGCAAAAAATCAAATACCCTCAAAATATATTAGACAATATCAAGCCACAATACCCCAAACAAGAAGATGGTCAGTTCTTAAATGTGAGTTTTTATTGAAAGGGAGATAACATACTTCTAAGCTTCTGATATTGCATATAAATGAAGAAATAATAGCCACACATAGCTTATTAGGGACAGTAAGGAAGTCAGCATGTATGCAATACATGTTACCCTGGGCAACCAAATTTTAGAAAAAAAAAGGGAGATAAGGAAAATGTAGGGAAGGAAAAAAGGGAGGAAGAAAGGAAGGAAAGAAGAAGGAAGGAAGGAGAGAAGAGAGAAAGAAAGAGAGGAAAGAAAGAAAAAGAAAGAAAGAAAGAAGAAAGAAGAAAGAAAGAAAGAAAGAAAGAAAGAAAGAAAGAAGAAAGAAAGAAAGAAAGAAAGAAAGAAGAAAGAAAGAAAAAAAAAGAAAGAAAGAAAGAAAGAAAGAAAGAGAAAGAAGAAAGAGAAAGAAAGAAAGAGAAGAGAAAGAAAGAAAGAGCAAGCAGGCAAATGATAAACCAAGAAAGGAAATAGTATTTTTTAAGGCAATGCAAAAGGAAGACAGATGACCTAAATTTCTACATCCAAGAAAACACCTCATAGCTGTCATCTCCAAGGATGAGTTCATATTTTTGATACATTATCAAAAGCAAGCAACACATCTAGGCTTGCCTGGCCCAAGGAATTCACAACTCCACTGCTTGAGCTTCCAGTAAGGCTGGAACCAGAAGGCAGCCCCCAGCCAGAGTGGATGCTTGCTAGAGATCCCTTCTGCTGCTGCTTTGGAACCTTCCTCTGGCTCCCATTCTACTGTCTGACACTTTGTTCAGATTCATTTCCCATTCAACATACAATCCTAATCTATCAGGCATCCCCACAGTTGCACATAGGTGCTAGAGAAAGAACGTATACTTACGAGTCATGAGGAAATTTGATTGCCTTAGCTTTGAAAGGTGTGAATTTTCTCTCTGATAATTGAGGAAGGCCGTTTCAAAGGAAAATACTAATATCAAGTCACAAAAAAGGGGAGAAAAGGGTACTATCATGAATAGAAGCAGAAGGTGAGAGTGATAGGCCAGTCATCTGGAAAAGATAAAAGGTATTGAAAACTGGGGCATTTTTCGGCTTTTCCTGCTGATTTACTGCCTACCTCCCTCCTGAACCATCATTTGGTATCATTCCCAGAGCTAGGACCATTGAAGTAGTATTGCCTTTTGGCAAATACAAGTAGCTAGTGATATGGCATCATTCCTAGAAAAATTGCTTAGCAGAAGAGCTGGAGTTTTGAAAATGGCATTTTAGTCTAGCAGTTCCAAGTAGTCCAGATCAACAGGGGCTTTCCGTCCAACTGCTGTAATAAAAAACAATAATAGTAAAAATAAAAAGCCGGAAGCAGGATGTTCCACTAAGGAATAGATCCTTCAAAAGCAACCTTGAAAGTACAAAGCAGCCACTTCAGCTTAGATATTAATAAAGCTAAAAAGGACCATATTAATTCTGCAGAGTTATCCTGACAGAGTCAATACTCCTTTAACTTGTCCTTTAATTCAGGAACAAAAGGATATGTATTAAAAATCAAAGGGCAATAATTCTGGAACAAATAAAAAGGTAAAATCTTGTATTGCATGCCATGGATCATTAATATGTGTGATTCACCCCTAGGAGGTCATGAAATCAAATGCTTTTACTGGATTTTTTTTTAAAGGCTAAGAAACTGTGGCCATTAATAACATAATAATTATGTAGCCAAGATAATGTTAAGCGTTTTCAAATCTCACGCTTTAAGGCATCCATTGATTACTTGCGCAGGTCAGAAGGATTTCCCATCCTCCAATCAACAATGCCTACAATGGATAGTTTTCTTTCCTGTTGATGGTTTACTCCAAAGTCCTTTGCAGCCAAGTCTTAACTCAAAGACCTGTGAACTGAGTTATAGGATGCATTCCTATTTGTTGGAGAAAGTCCTCATATGTTTGGAGGATGAGAATTTCTTCTAAACTTCTCTATTTCCAACATGGTATGAAATCTTTTCAATCTGGAAGGGACCTCAGATAACATAATCTTCCATAGCTTCCTTTTATATCTGAGAAGAGTAAGGTTCAGAAATTTTATCAGAGTTGTACAACTGGTTAATGGCCTAGAATGTATTGAAAAAAAACTCCAAATTTTTAATCGTGTAACATTTTACAGGATGAAAAGCCACTGCCATATTTGAAGATAATTTATTTATTATTATTCTGTTGCAGCAAACAAGACAAATATTGAATAGTGAGATAGTGAGTGATAACCAGGAGCATAAGGGCTGATCTACTTACAGAGACACATTGCCAAAATTAAGTTTGTCCTTTTCTGTTTTTTGTTGTTGTTCGTTTGTGGTTTTTTTTGTTTTTTTGTTTTTGTTTTTTTTTTTTCCAGTTGTTTTTTGAAAGTATGTTTTCCACTCAATGCAAAAGAAACATGTTAGAGAGAAAGGAAAGACTAACAAGAACTTGTGGCAGCCACAGGTTGTTCTCCACTCCCTCTGGCCCCACTAATCTGTTTTTTTGTTTGTTTGTTTTTTTGAGACAGAGTCTTGCTCTGTCGCCCAGGCTGGAGTGCAGTGGCACGATCTCAGCTCACTGCAAGCTCCACCTCCCGGATTCACGCCATTCTCCTGCCTCAGCCTCCCAAGTAGCTGGGACTACAGGTGCCCGCCACCACGCCAGGCTAATTTCTTTTTGTATTTTTAGTAGAGACTGGTTTTCACCGTGTTAGCCAGGATGGTCTCGACCTCCTGACCCCGTGATCCGCCCTCCTCCGCCTTCCAAAGTGCTGGGATTACAGGCGTGAGCCAACCGCGCCCGGCCCAATTTGTTCTTTTTCTCCTTCTGGACACACGGCCACCAACCTAAAGGCTAAATGTTGACTTAGTTTGGTTCTAGGACTAGGTTCTCACCAAAGAGACAAGAGGAAAAATGCTGTTGGCAACTTTCAGCTCATCTACTTAAAGATAATCGGGATTTACTTCTCCTTGTCCTTTTGACTAACCCACACTGTTAAAGGCTCATATTGAGGATGACAAAGAACCCCACTCTGGCCTGAATTCCTACATGACTCTGAGAATCAGAACCCTACTTACTACTATAAAAAACTTAGGCCAGGCGCGGTGGCTCAAGCCTGTAATCCCAGCACTTTGGGAGGCCGAGACGGGCGGATCACGAGGTCAGGAGATCGAGACCATCCTGGCTAACACAGTGAAACCCCGTCTCTACTAAAAATACAAAAACTAGCCGGGCGAGGTGGCGGGCGCCTGTAGTCCCAGCTACTTGGGAGGCTGAGGCAGGAGAATGGCGTAAACCCGGGAGGTGGAGCTTGCAGTGAGCTGAGATCTGGCCACTGCACTCCAGTCCGGGCGACAGAGCAAGACTCCGCCTCAAAAAAAAAAAAAAAAAAAACAAAAAAACAAAAAAAAAACTTAATGTCCCTTTTCAATTTGAGCCAATCTCCTTTGGATACTTTTATTATAACTGCTTAAACTTTACCCTAACAAATGCAACTGTAATCTCTGTCATCAGAACAATTTCAGAAGAATAGTCAAGAAAAATAAGAATGGAAGCTACCATGAATACCTGTTGTTTTTTGCTTGCCAAGCATTATCCCCATTCATTTAGCCCAGTTGGACCTAAGGAATAATATCTCCTATGGTTATGTGGCTGAATTGAGGCTAATTCCAATGCT
This sequence comes from Rhinopithecus roxellana, assembly GCF_007565055.1. Classification (NCBI taxonomy): domain Eukaryota; kingdom Metazoa; phylum Chordata; class Mammalia; order Primates; family Cercopithecidae; genus Rhinopithecus; species Rhinopithecus roxellana. Next base: position 5,109 of record NW_022144117.1, read on the forward strand.
TTCTCGTACCCCTGGTCCATGTGACACAGGCATGACAAACCAATATTTTCTACTCCTAAGTCTATGGGGACTAAAGCTATGAAGGGCATCAGACCCAACAGAAGCCGGTGAGAAACCTAACTTGGATTTATGCATGAGTTACCAGGAAAAAACAGGGTTGCTCATCAGGTATGACATAAGGCAGGAGAAACTCCCTTCTTCTTATCATAACTTAGAAAGAGCCCTCCTGAGAATAAAGTCACCATAGAGAAAAGAGGAGAGAGATAGATACTCGACAATTATATTTGAAGACCCAGATCTTCAAATAAACTGAAAGGTTATTTTTTATTAAAAGCTGAAACTGGAGTGCAACTTGACCTTGTAGATAGGTGAGACAAAAAAAAAAAAATTGTCTCATGTAAAATAGTTTCAATGGTTTCCTGTTTCTTAAAATCATTCTTATCCATGATACATTTCTAAGTAAGATTACTCTCTTGTTATGGGTTGTTTAGTAAGAGATGTATACAGGGCAAAATAATCTTCCTTTCATAAATTAACCCGACTGATTGGTAGTGACTTACTGAAACACTGTGTCCAAAGGATCCTGACTCTGCATCTGAGCTGAGCAGGAAAGGTTAAAGTGACCTATTAATGTATAATATCACTGATACCATACAAGAGATAATTCTCATGTGTTAGGTATTTACTATTCTTGCTTTAAGATATTCTTAAGGTTTAGCATACATTTAGACATGGGTGGGAACTTTATTCCTTTGAACTGTGATGTGACAAGACATCCTTTTAAGATATTTTTATCCATTTTTTTAAAAAGCCATGGACCAATTAGCCCTCTCCATGCATTGTTTAGGAACCATATTTCATACTTTCAATTAACTTTATTTTCTTGCAAAATAAACAAATTCATTAGCAGACATGTACTTAAATCACAGATTGCTAGTATGTGATGCACTGTGTTAACACAAACATAACTCAGTTTTTTACAAGCATTGCATTGGATTTATTTTCTTCCAGGGGTTAAATGAGACCTATCAATTATTTTTTTCATGTTGTTTTTCAGAATATGATAAACAGGCAAACCTTTTTAGGCATGCATAGCACTATGCCACAGTACAGTAAGCCCACAGCAAGGGTTCCAAATCTTCTGTTTATACTGACATGAAAAATTTGCCTTATCTTATAGGAATTAGTTACTCTTTCTTATGCCATATCCTTTGTGTTTCTCACTCAGATAGTTTTGTGCCAGCTCATACTACAACATTTAAGGGCACATAAGCAGGCAAGAGCTTTATATATAACACTTGTATTGCCCATATATCAAGTAGAGTTTTCTCCAAACAGGAAACACTTATTGACTTAGATTCCTTTTTCTTTATCTGAGTGTATGCACAATAATACAAATATAGAGCACATTTTCAAATATTATTACTTGCATATAGGAACCATCTTAAAAGTTTCCTAAAATTAAACGTTTATACACTGTTGCTGGGAATGTAAATTATTTCAGCCACTGTGTAAAGCAGTTTGGAGATTTCTCAAAGAGCTTAAAACAAAGCTACCAATTCAACCCAGCAATCCCATTACTAGGTATATACCCAAAGCAAAATAAACAGTTCTACCAAAAGACACATTCACTCATATGTTCATTGCAGCACTATTCACAATAACAAAAACATGGAATCAACTTAGGTGCCCATCAACAGTGTATTGGATACAAAAATGTGTTACATATACACCATGGAATACCATGCAGCCATAAAACAAATAGCAAAATCATGTCCTTGTGAGCAACGTGGATGCAGCTGAAGGTCATTATCCTAAGCAAATCAAGGCAGGAACAGAAAACTAAATACCATGTTCTCAGTTACAAGTTGGAGTGAAACATTGAGTACACATAAACATAAAGATGGCAACACTAGACAATGGGGACTAGTAGATGAGGGAGGGGAGGAGGGGACTAAGGATTGCAAAATTACTTACTGGGTACTATGCTCGATGATCCTGGGTGACAGGATCATTCACACCCCAAACCGCAGCACCATGTAATATACCCATGTAACAAACCTGCACATGTACCCACTGCATCTAAGATAAAATTTGAAATTATTTTTAGAAATTCCTAAATTTAAGCAGATTTTAAAGTCTTAAATACGAATAAAGGAGAAAATGTGATGATGAAAGTCTCAAATATTTCTGGGTATTTAAAATATTCTGATACATTTATCCAAAGATGAAGTAGAGAAGCTAACAAGCATAATGAATATATTCAATGTGGATAATAATGAACAAACACAAATCAATTAAATAACTTGATAATATTTTGCCAAAGAAAAATAGTAAAGCCAAAATCTAATGGCATGACACAATTGTAGGATGAAAGCCATATTAAATATCATCAATGTATGCAACCATTTTACAAAAAATTACATGCTATTTACATTACAATTTAAAAACAAAAATAGCAATTATATTGAAGAGGTTTAAAGAGGTACATAAATTGAGACCCAGGTATTCCGCTTCTAAGACTCCATATAATGTAAGTAAACTGAAATATAGAAAACTCTATATTCCCATAGATATTCAATGATAAAATAAATTATAAATATCTAAGAACAAAATTATTAGTTTAAATTGTATGAAATTACCATTATTTGCGCATTTCTGACCTGGAAAAATAACAGTTTCACATTGTTTAAACTAATAGATTATTCTGTAATCCTGTAATGAAGCAGCCATTAAAATTATGTTTTCAAAGGTTTGTAATACGATAAATCTTTCCAGTGTGAAGTTATAGATTTCTAATAATGGGTCCATTCAGAACCCACCCCCTAAAACTATGCTGTATAGGCCAGGTGTGGTAGTTTATGCCTGTAATCCCAAGACTTTGGGAGGCCAAGGCAGGTGGATCACTTGAGGTCAGGAGTTTGATACTAGCCTGGCCAACTGGGTGAAACCCCATCTCTACTGAAAATACAAAAATTAGCTGGGTGCAATGGTGCACGCCTGTAATCCCAGCTACTCAGGAGGCTGAGGCGAGAGAATTGTTAGAGCCTGGGAGGCAGAGGTTGCAGTGAGCCGAGATCATGCCACTGCACTCCAGCCTGGGTGACAGAGCGAGACTTTGTCTCAAACAAAACAAAACAAAACAACACAACTATGAAGTATAGACAATATATAAATCATAAGTACCTGAAAACACTGGAAAGTAATCCAAAACATGCAGATAGTGAAGGGGCATACAACTGGAAGAAGGGAACAACACTGGGTAAGTTTCCTATTTCACAGCTTTTAGGGAAGATCAAGACCCAGTCTGTCCATTCTAGGTGGATAAAACAAGGAAAGCAAACCTGCAGTTATTGGCTTGAAGAAGCAAAGGACAGAGCTTGGGCAACCAGAGCAACTGGGAAATATTGAGGGGAAGTAAATCAAGGAGAAGGCCCCATATTCTATGTGTAAATGATGCCCAATCCCTTGCTATCTTCTGAAATATGCATCAGTGGGTGCTCCAGACTGAATATATGTGCCTGCCCCCTAATTATGTGTTGAAACTTAATCGTTAATGAGATGGTATTTGGAGATGAGCCCTTTGGGTAGTAATTACATCAGGATAGTGGGGCCCTTATGACTGGGATTAGTTCCTTCATGAAGGAAGTCTCAGAGAACTCCTTCATCCCTTCCATCCTGTGAGGACACTGGGAGAAGGTAGCTGCCTATAAACCAGGAAACCAGCCCTCAAAAAACAACAAATCGTTCTGCACCTTGATTTTGGACTTTCCAGCCTCCAGAACTGTGAGAAATACATTTCTGTTGCTTATAAGTCACCTAGCTTATAGTATTCTGTTACAGCAGCCAGAACTGAGACAGCAAGATAGTTTCCAAACAGCTCTGCTGAAGTTAAAAGAATTGAATTGAGATTTCAACAACCATCCACTTCAAAGGACACTATAGTTTGATTTCTGCTACATTTACTGCATGGTAGTCAAAACAGAAGTTAATATAATTTGGAGAACATGACAGATTCTGGAATCTCTACAATGACCAGCAAACAATTCAAAATGACTCCACATACGATAAAACCAGACAATGTGTTCCGTACTCAAAGAAAACACAGTGGAGATGACCCCTGAGATTACCTACTAAATATTGGACTTAGCAAACAAGGAATTTAAAGCACTGTTGTAATTGTGCTTGATGAAAAAAATAATGTATTAATATTTTTCAAAAAGAACCTAAAATTGAGAAACCTAAACAGAGAAATAGAACTATTAAAAAAGAACCAGAAAGCTATTCTAGGATTGAAAAATAATATCAGAAATTAAAATTTTCACTTAGCTTAACAGCAAATTGGAGGTAACAGAGAAAAGAGCTGGCATACTTGAAGCTAGATCCATAGAAATATTCCAACTTTAAAAACAGAGAGAAAAGATTGGGGGTGGGTGGGAGTGGAATTGAATAGAGTCTCAAAACATTTTACATGTGTGTAATTGAATTTTCAACAGAAGAAAGAGAGATGAGGCATAAAATATATTAGAGAAATATGGCAAAAAATTTATCAAATGTGGTGAAAATCAGGCATTAATAGATTCAAGGATCCCAGCAAACCTTCAGAAAGATAATATTAAGAAAGCCCCACCTAAGTACATAATAATCAAGCTGCCAAAAACAAAAATAATAAACCTTGAAAACAGAGAGGAAAACAACACATTACATACTGTTTATAGCAAGTTAAAAGTTCTGAAAGAAAAATGAACAAAAAAGTCTTGTTAACCCAGAATTCTTTATCCAGTGAAAATATTCAAATATTTAGTTAAAATAAATATACTTTCAGATAAATGAAAACTAAGAGGATTATCATCATTAGAATTACACTATATATAAGACACACTAATAGTCATTTTTAAGGTTGAAAGGGCGTTATACCAGATAGAAACTCAGATCTTCATAAAGAAGTAAAGAGCATTGAAAATGGAAAAGATGTGGGTAAATATAAAATATTTTTTCTTTCAATTTACCTAAATTATAAATGATGGTTTAAATAAAAAAGGCTGTACTCTTGCTTCTGACAAAACTGAGACAATTTCCCAACTCCAGAGAAAAAGCACATTATTACAATACATAAAATATCATTTCATATATGAAGATTTATTTTAATAATCCATAATTCTATAATAAATATATTATCTTTCACAATATTGATTTCATCTAGTGTTTTATGATTTGAACAACAAAGGAAGCCTGCAGAGATTTTATAGAAAGATCAGCGTAAATAGATAAAAATAAGAATCCTTTTCTCAGATCTAAATTTTGCATCATCTCTCTAGGAAGAGATCATTAAATTATTATTTTGCCATAGAACTCTTTACTGATGAGAATGCAAACACTTAACCATTTGCATTTGAAACAAAATGAAATAAATACAGCTTGCCTACTTCAGAATAAAATAACTTAAAATTTATCTAAATTTGAATGAATTGCTTAGGAGGAAGTACAAAAAAAAACATTATGCCCAACTTAATGTGTTTTTTTTCTATTATACATGCCCAAAGAAAAATGTTTGTTGTGGAAACAGCTAGAACTGATTAATTGAAGAATATCTTACACACAAGGTAATTAACCAAAATTCTTATAAATGAAGCATGTTTTATTCGCTTTATCTAATGAAAAAATACACTTTGCTGCAGATTATTCTTTTATTCTCAAAATTAGACTCAAATATAAAAGTTAACTTCCAGCTGATTATTAGGTGAGGACCAGGCACAATTATTTTAAACCAAAAAAGATTTTATAAAACTGGCATTTCATCAAATAATATGTCATGTCTGTCTTTTTATGCAACAGTTGGGTACCATAAGCAGAAGAAAAAACATTTTAAATTTTTATAATTATCTAATAACCAATTAATTGTGAAAGTATATTGCCTAATGCACTTTTGTGAGTTTTCAAGGCATTGGTAATTGTTAACAGTTCAATTTAAAAAGAGAACAGTAATAATAAGCTTGTGTTATATTCATAAACTTGTTTTCTTTACAAAGTAAATATATGGAGGATATTATGCTTTATAACACACTTAAAATATCACAAGTCTAATGTACATATAGAAAACACATTTTTCCTTTAAATGCTATTCAAATAAAATACAAATTAAATTTTTATAACCTGATCTTCTCCAGCAATTTAGTTATGCCTTTAATTCTCACACCAAATCCAAAATTTAGATATAGTAAAATCCTATAATGCTTACCACGATATGAAATGAAGCATAAATAACAAGCTTTTGAAAATCATAAAACCACACTAAAATTATTTTCATTTGGATAAGCTAATATATTTTCTAGGAGTAACTGGCAAAGCCTTACCGACTAATTTTTACTCAAATGATTTAGATATCAAATTCTGGTGCCAGATTTTGAAGGTGATATCTGGCAATTAACTCCTCCCAAAGTTTGTGAATAAAGCATGGCATATGTTCTACACTTGATGAATTACACACATCCACTATAAGATCTCGAAAAGAAAGGCATTCCCATGCCAACCTTGAAACCCTCAGCAAGAATTTATTCAAGCCATAACTCTACTCCGATGACAGAACAAACCAACATAAAATGGGGACTTTACCAAAGGAATTGTTTATAGAAGGGTCAGAAGACATTTCCCATAAAGTGCTGTGGAAGCCCAGCTGTTTTGTTCTGTTTTATACTTACCGTAATAAACTCCTCTCCTTTAAATTATAGGGTTTTCTCACCACCATGTGATTGAAGATGCAAGGTGGAACAGCCCCTCGTTAGAATTATCTCACAGAGGGAAAATACAATATGTTCTCTGAAATAGTGACTGTGGTTTTGTTCATATCCGTTGGTAAATGAATTAGTCTCCTTGGGAATTGGTAGTTAAATGGAATTCCAGTCGTGGAGAGCATCACCAATTTTGTATTTACTACTGTCAGTAGGTGTAAGCTTGTATATTAGTTCAAGATGGATGACTTTGTTTTTGCGCTTGATTCCCAAGAGATTGGACGTTAGTAAAAGGATACAGAAAGAGTTGTTAAACAGGACAACTTCGGTGCATATTAAAGTCAGAAAAGTGCATTAGTAAAGTCAGAAAAGAACAAGCCTAAAACATTGCTTCCATAATTAAACAGAAGTAATACAAAGAGAAAAAGAAAAAAAAAATTAACCACAGAAAATATACTAAAAATGCCTCATCTAGAAAACATTTTTATACCTTTATTTTACATTCTTTCAGTAATAAATCACCCTGCCAATGGTATTCTGGGGTCAAAGTGGTAAAGTAAACTTACATAAAGGTCATTAAGAATTTAAAAGAAATAAGAAAAATAAACAGGCACACAACTGCCAACCAGATCCATTTTGTGAACCTCAGACTTTGCAAGCATTTCCTGGTCTCTACAAGTAAAGAATCAGGGGAAATTGTATTTTTGAGACCACTGTTTATGCAAATTATGTTAGGAGAAAGGAAGAGCCTATAATACCACCTAAATCTTCATTCATCCATTCATTCATAAGTGCATATGTACATATGTAATGCATACCTAATCTGCAGATGGTAAACATAGTGCCTCTCTTTGAAATAGAGTAACTTATTTTCTACATATTTGGAATAAATGGAACCTTAGTATGTTTTAAAATTTCCTCTGAGATTAAAGTAATAAGCATTAAAATATCAAAGATCGTCTTGCATACCATAAAGAAGCAATAGTTCCTTTCAGTGTCTAAAGTTGGAAAGAATTCCTGCCTTCCTAACAGCTCAATCCTTACCGAGAGGTATCCTGTGGAGAGTTTCAGTTTGGTCCATAATAGGGATCCCTTTCATCTCAAATGCAGCTCTGATAACAGCTTGAAGGATACTCAGGAAGTAAAGAGAAGTGAACATCTTGCTATGAGTTGGAAAGCACAGATAGAATCCCCCACCACCCTGCCAGGCCAACTCTCCTACCCAAAGACAAAGGAATCTTCACTGTTAATAGGTACATGCAACCCACAGCAGGTAAAATGCATTCCCTAAGGCTGTTTTGTCTTTCCGTGACACATCACTGCCATTACAGACTGATTCTTCCAAATAATTTCATGAAGGCCATTAGTAAATATAGGCTTGACATAGTAGCTGGCAAAGTTATGAACAAAATGTATTTTGTTCTGAGACAGAATCTATTTTAAATAGCTCACTGACCTTTATAATCACAGTGTTCGGTCAAAAAAAAAAATCAAAACCACTAAAGTAGAGCCAAATAAGATGCTTCCATTTATATTAAGTAATTTCTTCTCACAGTGCAGGAAAGAGTGGTGATGTTCATACCTAAGCACAATTCTACTAAATAATCAAGTTCCTAATAATTGTGAAGACTGCACCTCAGAATCATAATCAGTTGATCTGGAGTTTAATTTACTTTTTTTTTTTTTTTTTTTTTGAGACGGAGTCTCCCTCTGTCACCCAGGCTAGAGTGCAGTGGCCAGATCTCAGCTCACTGCAAGCTCCGCCTCCCGGGTTCACGCCATTCTCCTGCCTCAGCCTCCCGAGTAGCTGGGACTACAGGCGCCGCCACCTCGCCCGGCTAGTTTTTTGTATTTTTGGTAGAGACGGGGTTTCACCGTGTTAGCCAGGACGGTCTCGATCTCCTCACCTCGTGATCCACCCGTCTCGGCCTCCCAAAGTGCTGGGATTACAGGCTTGAGCCACCGCGCCCGGCCTAATTTACTTTTATAGTATTAGAGATGACTTAGTTGACATTTGTAGACATTGTAACACAACACCACAGGCATTTTAAACCATAAATCAGCCTCAGTCTAATGGTACAGAACGTAGCCATGGAATAAAAGTGACAAAATAAATGCACCTTCACAAAAGGAAGTGATTAAAAAAATCCTGACTTCTGTGCTCAATCAAAACAGTTACATTTCAATAAATGATCAAGTATTTGCTGGATATCTCCTATCCTCAAAATAAGACTATTCCACTTGGAAAAATGCAATATTTAAATGGGAAAAAATATTACGCAATTGACCTTAGCAGAGGGCAGGCAAAGCATGTGGAAAGGAATAAGGGGTTGCTACGTGATTTCAAGTTGTTTTAAAACTGATTTTATCGGCCGGGCGCGGTGGCTCACGCCTGGAATCCCAACACTTTGGGAGGCCGAGGCAGGCGGATCACGAGATCAGGATATGGAGACCATCCTGGCTAACACAGTGAAACGCCGTCTCTACTAAAAAACATTAAAAAAAATTAGCCAGGCATGGTGGCGGGCACCTGTAGTCCCAGCTACTGGGGAGGCTGAGGCAGGAGAATTGCGTGAATCTGAGAGGCGGAGCTTGAGGTAGGCCGAGATCACACCACTGCACTCGAGCTTGGGCGACAGAGTGAGACTCCGTCTCAAAAAAACAAACAAACAAAAAACTGATCTGTCATATTACTTTTCAACTCCAAAACCTAAACGGTCTCCACGTTGTGAACAGGAGGAAGTCCTTCACATGTCCTGGCCTACTATTAGAGGCCATCAACCCCCATATTCAGTCTCACCTAGTACCATGCATAAATGAAACCTGTCTTTGTGTTGGGTTGTTCATTGAACTGGCCCGAGAAGGGTCACAGTTCACCTCAGTTTCCCTGAATCACTGCAACTCCAGATAACTCTCATGTTGGCTTTTAATAATACATAGCCTTTTCATGGCAATGTTTCTTTCTGCTTTTATTAGTAATAATAATGGTTTATATTTATTGAGGGTTTATTAGATATTTGGCACAGTGCAAAGGCTTAGATGTGGCACCACCTAATTCATACTTACAAAATATCTATCAAGTGTGTACCATTACATCTGAATTACACATGAGAAAATGAGTCATGGGGAGATTAAGTCAATTGTCTAAGGTTGTAGGAAAAAAAGGATCCAAGACTTTAACAGAAGACTATTTGATTCCATAGCATGTGTGCATCATCAATGTCTACTCTCCTCCAAGAGAATATATACACTGAAAAGCTAGGAGTGGATTGATATTTCATGTATTTTTCATAGTAGAGACCTCAGACTGCTTGGCCCATGGTAGAGCATTAATACTCATTGAATGAATGGATAAATAGGTAGTGGGTGGAAGGAAAAATAGACTCCAAGGGCAGAAATTAATTCAGGCATGAGATCTAAGGACCTTATCAAAGAGACGGGGGAAAGACAGGATTTGAGAACTGAATAAACATAAGGAAAGAAGATGCAGGAGAGTAGAAAATGACTTAAAAATTTCAAGCCTGGGAAATGGGAACAATGATGGCAAGTTAGAAAGACTGTTCACATGTCAAATGTCATCAGTTTGGTTTGGAGTATACTTTCTCATGGGTGAGATATATACCCATGGAAGTATCAGATAAAGAGTTGCAAGTGTGAGAGCTTAAAACAGAACCTAAGGATTGTGTTTGACTTGTTCTCAGGAGTTGCTGAGATTCCCTGCAAAGAAAGGGTTCTCATGAGTGTGAGTGTGGGGAGCAAAGGGGTACAGAAATAAGCTCTGTCTGCATTGCATTTATGAGTCAGAGGAGGAAAACCATCAAATTATATGAAGAAAGAAGTATCATAAATGTGGGAGATAAAGAGCAGAGTACAATGAATGACATGAACACTATAGCAAAGAAGTATGTTGAGGAAGTGGTGTTTAACAATATTTAATGAATACAAACCTTTACAGCCCATCCCCCCCAAAAAAAAACCATTGGTGATATTAGCAAGAGAAATGTTGGTACAACTTGTGTTCTAGTAATCATATTGCATTGAGGATAGAATTACTGAAAAATTAAAATGTTAATAAACTAATATCAAGCACTTACTAGGTTCCAAACACTGAGTTTAGTGGTCTGTATACATTAACTCATTTAATTTAGACAAAACCAAACAAATCTTTGAGTTTAATATCGTGCTTTTGCCAACTTTTAGGAATGAAGACTTGAGGACTGAGGGATGTAATGTGAACTGCCTGAGTCACAAGGTTAAAGAGTGAAAGACCAGAGAACTCAAACTCCTATCTGTCTGATTCACATGCTTTGTTGTGCAGTTTGGCAGATGGGAAAAACTAGAGACAGAAATATCATGAGAAGATACCTACAATGTACTACAATGTAAAAGAGATTGGCCAGTATAGCAGGACAGAATGGAGGTGACAGCTAAAAATTAGGTTGATTAAAAGATTCCTCTGGATTTAAGAAATCATGAAATCAAGAAAAGTTATCTTTACAGGCAAGAAAAAACAACCCTTCTTCTGAGACAAATCAAAATAAAAGAAATTAACTGTGACATCTCCTAGCTATATTCTACCACTTTCTTGGGCTCCTCACTTCTTCTTTACTTTCATAATCAACTCAAGTAGTTACCTTTGATTTTAAGGTCAGTATTTACAAAGTAACTTAGGGTTTTTTCTTTTTTTTTTTTTTTTTTCCTCTCTGTAAATGACACTCCTTATACTTTGAGCAAGTAAATTCCCATGATACATGTGCAAAATGTGTAGGTTTTTTGTTTGTTTATTTGTTTGTTTGAGATGGAGTCTCACTCTGTCACCCAGGCTGGCGTTCAGTGTAGTGGCGTGATCTCCGCTCACTGCAACTACCTCCTCCAGGGTTCAAGTGATTCTCCTGCCTCAGCCTCCTGAGCAGCTGGGATTACAGGCATGCGCCACCATGCCAAGCTAATTTTTGTATTTTTAGTAAAGACAGGGTTTTGCCGTGTTGGACAGGCTGGTCTCAAACTTCCTGACCTCAAGTGATCTGCCCACCTTGGCCTCCCAAAGTGCTGGCATTACAGGCTTGAGCCACCATGCCTGGCCAAGGATGTGCAGTTTTGTTACATACGTAACCACGTGTTATGATGGTTTGCTGTACCTATCAACCCATCACCTAGGTATTAAGCCTGGTGTGCATTAGCTATTTTTCCCGATGCTCTCCACTCCCCAGCAATACCACCATCCCCCGACAGGTCCCAATGTGTGTTGTTCCCCTCCCTGTGTTCATGTGTTCTCATTGTTCAGCTCCTGCTTATAAGTGAGAACATGCAGTGTTTGATTTTCTGTTCCTGCTTTAGTTTGCTGAGGATAATGGGCAAAGCCACTTTTGATGGTGCTGGCAGTGAGCTAGGCTCACTGCCCATGCACAATTACCTGAGCACAAGCATGAAATACTTGCGAAATGACAAATTACCTAATATACTAGGAAAAGGGTTGGCACACCATGACTGTAAGCCAAATCTGGTTTGCCTTTTTAAAAATTTTGTAAATAGGCCGGGCGCGGTGGCTCAAGCCTGTAATCCCAGCACTTTGGGAGGCCGAGACGGGTGGATCACGAGGTCAGGAGATCGAGACCATCCTGGCTAACACGGTGAAACCCCGTCTCTACTAAAAAATACAAAAAACTAGCCGGGCGAGGTGGCGGGCGCCTGTAGTCCCAGCTACTCGGGAGGCTGAGGCAGGAGAATGGCGTGAACCCGGGAGGCGGAGCTTGCAGTGAGCTGAGATCCGGCCACTGCACTTCAGCCCGGGCGACAGAGCGAGACTCCGTCTCAAAAAAAAAATAATAATAATAAAAATAAATAAAATAAAATAAAATAAAATTTTGTAAATAAAGTGTTATTGGAAGGGCATGCTCATTTATTTACATATTGTCTTCAGATGCTTTTGTGCTACAATAATAAGAGTTGAGTAGTTTCAACAGAGATCATATGGCACCAAAAGCCCAAAGTATTTTCTACTCCTTTACAGAAAAAAATTCTCAAAGCCTATTCTGGACCTTAGGGATTGCTAAGCAATCTTTATATTGCTGAGAAGAAATTTCTAAATCCAGATGGTCTTCTGAATTGCCTTTATAGAAATATGCCCTATATTGAGTTAGCTACTCCTTTCTCTTTCCCCATTATATATAATTCTACACCCTAAAAATCTGGTAGCCTGTAAGGCAAAGTTTACTTGTACACATTAATATTCTATTCTCTTCTTGTTCCCGGGGACATAGCTCAGCTAGACTTCCCAGGATGCCTTGCATCTGGGTAGAATTATGTGATTGAGTTCCAGCCAATAGAATATGGGAGGAAGAAACAGGTCTCACTTCCAAGAATAGCCGTAAAGCCATTCTTCAAGTTCTCTCTCTTTCCATCCATGTGGCTAGAAGCAAAGGAAAAACATCAGCACTACAAGAAAAAAGAGGGCAAGCTCTTCAAGTTAACTCTAAAAAAGAGGAACCAGCTTGGATGTTTATAGTGAATTCATACAAACAAAAAATAAATTTTTATTTTGTGAAGCCATTGAGATTGACAGAGGGGCAGAATTTCTTTTTATGGTAGCTAACATTAGTTATCTGATGAACATAATATACAAAGTGTGTGTTCTCCCCAAAATACAATTATAGCATTAAACTTTTAATATTTTCAATGTAACCATCAGATCACTAGGAAACCATTATTATCTTAATTTACAAAGCCTGAGTCATGTCAACCTGCCTGTGATTATACTAATTATCTGTGTCTATGTAAATACGCTCCACTTTTATTTTCTCCATTTCTGTCAACACTCCATTGATTTCTCAGGGCTGCCATAACAAAATACCAGACTGGGTGGCTTAAACAAAAGAAACTTATTTTCTCACAGTTTTGGAGGCTGGCATTCCAAGATCAAATGTTGGCAAAGTTGGTTTCTTTGGACACCTCTCATCTTTACTTGTAGGCAGTTATCTTCTCTCTGTCTTTACATGATCTTCCCTATACGCCTGTCCACATTCTAACCTCCTTTTCTCATAAGGATACCAGTCATATCGAATTAGCACCCACCATAATGAGCTTATTTTAACTCAGTCACCTCTTTAATGACCCTATCTCCAAAGACAGTCACATTCTGAGATACTAGGGATTAGGGCTAGTACCAAACTTTACATATAAATTTTGGGGGAACACAATTCAGCCCCATAACAGGCATCAAAAATCATCCAGTATTTGACTCTGGATGATTTCCTTTGCATGGCCTTATATATTTATTTGTTAGGTCTGGTTAAGTTTATCCTATAATTGTCTTTCATTTCTCTTCCTTCATTCTTATTTCTAGTGCCCCCTAGCTCATGGCCTCATTTCACTTTTTCTCAACTTTAGTAACAGTCTTCTAAATTTTTTTCTCATATCTGCTTTCCTACATATTCAATCCATCTTACTAACTTCAAAAATTAGCAAAGATTTCAATTGCCCTATGAAATAAAGACCAATAAAGACTTTTAGGTCTGTCATTTAAGAACCGATAAGTTTGTGTTTCAAATTGTGCTTCTAGTCTTATATCCTAATATTTGCTTTCATTCAAATTTGACTATCATCATTTCCTACCAACACCACATTTCGGTATGTAGACTGCATATATGACAGTGGTATGGTAAGAGTACAATACTGTATTTTTACTGTACTGTCTCTATGCTTAAATATGCTTAGTAACACAGATGTATACCATGGGTTTACAATTGCCTGCAGTAGTCAGTATAGTAACCTGTTGTACAGTTTGTAACCTAGGAGCAATAGGCTGTCCCATATAGCCTAGGTGTGTGGTAGGCTATGCCATCCAAGATAGTGTAAGCACATGCTGAAATGTTGCAAAAGAATGAAATTGCTTAAGGAGGCATTTCTCAGAGTGCATCGTGACATTAAGCAATGTTTGACTATACATTTTTTCTCTCAAGACCACACCTTGTTTTGTTAACACTCAGCACTTAATTTTTCCACTCGTTTCTCCTGAAACACTTGTGTTGTCTTCTTGGTCTCTTTTAAATCAACAAATCCTTTAATTCTCTACTAGAATGCTTCTGATCCCCAAATGCATTCCACAGAAATTTTCCTTGGAACTTCCATGGCAACTTGAGTTTCATTAATACTAATAGTAGTTTATTTTGTGTCATTATTGTTGTATTAATTATTATACTAGGTACTGTGCTAAATGCTTGACATATTACCTAATTTAATCTTCACATGCATCCATGATATCTATACTTATTTTTCTCATTTTTCAGATGTACCAAATGAATCTTAGAGAGTTTGAATGTTTTACTGAAGGTCACACAGCTGAAAACTTACTTGAATCTGAGTCTGTCTGCTCTGATTCAGGTACTTCTGCTCTGATTCAGGTACTTTAAAAGACACAGTTTATTACCTCTGCATATTCATACAGAAAACTTTTCTAGTTGTGAATCTCTCATTTATGAACTTCCAAGGATATAAGGAAAACTACATTGCAAACAAGAGAACACCAACTCCGTAAGCTGCCAATAAATGGTGTATGATGGAGACTACAATGGAGTCTCCGCCATATTGTAGCCTGCGGCTCATCTTCACTCGAGGAGAACCAGGTCTTAGTCACCTTTGTAGCATATTTGGTGTCTAATACTTAGCGTGTTCTGCATATTTGCATACAACTGGCCCTCTCTATTGGTGAGTTCAGCTTCCATGGGTTCAATCAACTACAAGTAGAAAATATTGGAAAAAATATGTCCATGCAGAATATAAACAGATTTTTTTTCTTGTCACTATTTTCGAAACAATGCAGTAGAACAATTTTTGTTTGTTTGTTTGTTTATTTGAGATGGAGTCATGCTCTGTCACCAAGCTGGAGTGCAGTGGCGTGATCTCGGTTCACTGCAACCTCCGCTTCCCACGTTCAAGCGATTCTCCTGCCTCAGCCTCCCGAGTAGCTGGGACTACAGGCGCGTGCCACCATGCCCAGCTAATTTTTGCATTTTTAGTAGAGATGGGGTTTCACCATGTTGGCCACAATGGTCTCGATCTTTTGACCTCATGATCCTCCTGCGTCGGCCTCCCAAAATGCTGGGATTACAGGCATGAACCACCATGCCTGGCCTTGAATAGCATTTACATTGTGTCAGATACTATAAATAATCTAGAGATGATTTACATTATATGAGAGGATGTGCATAGGTTATATGCACATACTGCAGCATTTTATGTCAGGAACTTGAGCAGCTGCAGATTTTGGTATCCACAAGAGATCTCTGAGCCAATCCTCCATGGATACCAAGGGGCAATTGTACTACTCAAAATGTATGCACAAATCAAATGGAAAATGATGATTATTATCAACTTTAACCAAGCAGACCACCATGTTATCATATATTATAATCAATGACCATTTATTTAAAATAGAAGGGAAAGGAACTATTACCCAAAATTTAAATTTGTGTTGTGCTTTCTCTCATGATAATTTCTCTCTTCTTATGTAGGGTGTCAGAATTACATGATTTCAAATACGATATGCTTTTTTTCTTGTTACATGTTAGCAGGTTTTTTAAAGTTATTCATTATATAAACTACCTATGTGTAGTTTCCTGTTTTTATATGTCTATATGAACAAATTGGAAACTAAATATTGTATTAATGAAGTATCTGCAACATCAGTTAATTGTGTGTTTATTTGTTTTTAAAGTTATTACTATTTATTTTATTTCCATGACTTAAACCATATCTATACCAGTAAAGTGGATAACTGAGGTAGTCATCCAAATAACTTAGAACCAATCAATCTTAGTACAAAATATACAAGGAGTTTCAAGCAGTTTTTCTTTCCTAACTATCCTGTTATTTGTACTCTGAACTTCACCTCACTTGTGTAGAAACAACATTGTTTTAAGTCAATATTATTATTAAGTTTGGATCATTAATTAATAAGATATTTTCAATCTTTATTTTCAAACGATATTTTCAAGTAAATTACACATGAGGCAGCAGTCATACACATAAGAGGCTGACTGTGATGAAAGACTAATTTTATCATCAGCAAAGTAAAAAAAAAAAAAAGTAAGAGGTTGTCCAAATTGATTTAGTTAAAACACCAGAACTACATTTGCATACATAGAGTTTGAATTTCACCCTTTCTGTGGTGTTCTGTGTCTTAGCAAGAGCTCACGGCTCAATTTGTGAATCAAAACTTCTTTTCCCAGGTATATTCTGGAAAGTCTACAGAAGAAAAATTATTCCCTAGAACCAAAGAAAAAATATTTACACTTCTAATGAACTGTCTTGACTTGACAAAATAAATGAATATGGTCAAAGACGTATGTGGCCTATTGTAGTAACTTTTTCAAAATGAAGAAATGCTTATGATGCATTTAGAAGCCATGTTGGTAAAAGGCAAATGAGACCTAATTTTAGCTTGAACTGTTTTGAAATGAATAAAAAGTGATTATGTTTGTTCTGATGAATTCAGTAGCTTGGATTCTGACCTCTTGAGAAAAATAACATGGAGCATTCTAATGTATTTTTCTTAATCTAATGTAGAAATGACATTGAATGATGGTTCTTAATTAGTAGACCCCTTTTCACCTGCATTTGTTGTGACACCCCCACATTGCCTATATAGTCTATGAAATGCAAAGCTAAGCCTCAAAAGACATGCTCCTTATTTTTCTCTGCAGTAAGTAAATGAGAGTGACAAATTTAAATTGGTTCTGTGCAAAGAAGGTAAGCAATGTTGTCCCCAATTTTCCACATGAGTATATTACAAGGTTGTACAAATGATGGAGAATGGACACATCTAGTTCCTTTATAAAATTAAACTAGTCTTGAATTTATTACTCATCAGATATAGAATATTTAAAAATACAGCAGAGAAAGCATGGCAGTGGATGTTGACCATTTTGAAAGGCTTTGTGCAATAATAGCAAGAGTCTATGCATATTAGTTCATCTGATGTTTAATGATGCAAGGAATAGGTGTCAGATTACTTTCTCCTTATTGCTTAATGAAACAGCCCATTGCCCAACATTCCCCTCTGTGAAGCAAGAAAGATAAAAGAATATAAGATTCTGAAAATCGTTCCTCAATTAACCTAGTCTGTGATTCTTAACCTTTGGCTAACATGGTCCCCAACGCTGAAGTATTTATTTCAGTTTCCTTGAATCTTTTTGAGTAAATCTACTAAAGATGTCAAAAAGACATAGACTATTTTGGTAGTAGTTGAGGTCAGAGAGAGGGGAGAGGGGCTTGCTGTTCTGACCCATGTTTTAAGATAACTCCATAACAGAAATTGAATTCAACGTTTAGAATCCATTCCAGTTTCTTATCTTTAAAACCACCTAGAGATGGTAATTTGGAAAAGCTGGATGGATAAATGGAAAACCAGATTCTGATTTTCTCAGGAGAATCAGGCTGGTAAATCCCTTCTAGATCATGGAAATTAAGCATTTCCCCAAACCAACATTTTATTTTGCCCTAGGATAACCTGATCAAATTTCTTGGCTTCATTTTCTCTATTGGACTAGCAGTAATGTGAAACTGCAGAAGCCCTGTCAGATCTAAACCCAATTTCAAAGGAAAGCCAGTTCCTTAGGGGAAAGGCTGCCATGCAAAGGCAAGATTGTGCTAATAGTTAAATCCCATCTTCACATGCCACCAACTGTCTTAAGAGAAAATGATATAGGGAGAGAGAAATAGAGAACCAACCTGAGGAATAAAGCACAAATGAGAAAGAATAACATAAAACGAAGACAGGGGAGAATCAATGCCAAAAGCAGTGAAAAATACAAGCTCTTAAATGTGTTAGGAAATGTATTAACCTAGGATCCACAAGCTAAATTCAGACTATTTCTTAACAAATAAATTGAAACATACTTCATGCTGATTTTCATGTGAAATAATTAGTTCAAGGTGATATTTCATAATACCTCTCAAGCTATTCTAGTCAGAGGCATATTTCTGCATTTATTTTTGTAGGTATAGATATACCTACAAAAGTAGTGTATATATATACCTAATAAGTATATATATACCTTTCTCTCTCTATATAGAGGTGTATGTGTATATATACACACACACTTATTTTATATATATATATATATACTCACACTTTTTTTTTTTTTAAGACGGAGTCTCGCTCTGTCTCCCAGGCTGGAGGGCAGTGGTGCGATCTCGGCTCACTCCGCCTCCCGGGTTCCCGCCATTCTCCTGCCTCAGCCTCCCGAGTAGCTGGGACTACAGGCGCCCGCCACCTCGCCCGGCTAGTTTTTTGTATTTTTTAGTAGAGACGGGGTTTCACCGTGTTAGCCAGGATGGTCTCGATCTCCTGACCTCGTGATCCACCCGTCTCGGCCTCCCAAAGTGCTGGGATTACAGGCTTGAGCCACCGCGCCCGGCCGCTCACACTTATTTATAAATATAAATAAGTGTATAAGTATATACATATAAATATATACACATACACACATAAGTATATATATATGTACTTTATATACCTGTAAGTATATAGGTATATAAATCCAAAAAGTATAGGTATATAAAGTGTGTATATATATACATATATACACACACAGTTATATGTGTATATACACACTTATTTAATAAAATAAAAATCACTAGGAAAAATAGCTATTTATGACATGTAATATTGTAATAATTAATTTTCAAATACTTCGTAATTTTGGAGAAAATTTAGCTAACCTTTTCTAAGTATTACCTTTTTATAGTACAGGTGCCTATAGATTATTATTGTTGTGGATTATGTTAAGTATTAATTATTAGAGACTGTGTTATATTGAGTATTACATTGTATTACATATTAAGCATTATTATGAGAGATGTTTGGAGAATAAATTTTTGGCATTACACAAATATGTATGTTGAGCAAAATATTATTCTTGAATAAAGATATAGAATATAAATATTATTATGGTTTTGATTTGCATTTCTCTGATGGTGAGTGATGATGAGCATTTTTTCGTGTGTCTGTTGGCTGTATGAATGTCTTCTTTTGAGAAGTGTCTGTTCATATCCTTTGCCCACTTTATGATGGGTTTTTTTTGTTTTTCTCTTGTAAATTTGATTGAGTTCTTTATAGGTTCTGGATATTAGCCTTTTGTCAGATGAGTAGATTGCAAAAATTTTCTCCCATTCTGTAGGTTGCCTGTTCACTCTGACGGTAGTTTCTTTTGCTGTGCAGAAGCTCTTTAGTTTAATTAGATCCCATTTGTCAATTTTGGCTTTTGTTGCCATTGCTTTTGGTGTTTTAGACATGAAGTCCTTGCCCATGCCTATGTTCTGAATGGTATTACCTAGGTTTTCTTCTAGGGTTTTTATGGTTTTAGGTCTAATATTTAAGTCTCTAATCCATCTTGAATTAATTTTCACATGAGGAGTAAGGAAAAGATCCAGTTTCAGCTTTCTACTTATGGCTAGCCAATTCTCCCACCACCATTTATTAAACAGGGAATCCTTCCCCATTTCTTGTTTTTAAGAACGGCAGTCATTAAAAAAATCAGGAAACAACAGGTGATGGAGAGGATGTGGAGAAATAGGAACACTTCTACACTGTTGGTGGGACTGTAAACTAGTTCAACCATTGTGGAAAACAGTGTGGCAATTCCTCAAGGATCTAGAACTAGAAATACCATTTGACCCAGTCATCCCATTACTGGGGATATACGCAAAGAATTATAAGTCATGCTGCTATAAAGACACATGCACACGTATGTTTATTGCGGCACTATTCACAATAGCAAAGACTTGGAACCAACCCAAATGTCCATCGGTGACAGACTGGATCAAGAAAATGTGGCACATATACACCATAGAATACTATGCAGCCATAAAAAAGGATGAGTTCGTGTCCTTTGTAGAGACATAGATGCAGTTGGAAACCATCATTCTCAGCAAACTATCACAAGAACAGAAAACAAAATACCGCATGTGCTCACTCATAGGTGGGAATTGAACAATGAGATCACTTGGACACAGGAAGGGGAGTATCACACACCGGGTCCTATTATGGGAAGGGGGTAGGGGGGAGGGATAGCATTAGGAGATACATGTAATGTAAATGATGAGTTAATGGGGGCAGCACACCAACATGGCACATGTATACATATGTAACAAACCTGCATGTTGTGCACATGTACCCTAGAACTTAAAGTATAATAAAAAAAGAATATAAATATTACTATTTAAAGATCGCTTATTTATTTATCCAGTATAATTGTTTGAACAAAAGATTCTAACATGTGAATCTAAGTGAAACAAGGTGTATTGCTGATATAGAAATTACTTAAATTATTTTTATACCTCTAATAAACATAAATTCAAGATAAAATATAGCAAACTTTATGATGAAATTATTAAGAAAATTGTTCACTTAGGAAACTTCTCAACATACTTACTTTATTCTAAAATTCTCAAATAACTAAAGATAAAATAAAAGTTTATTTTCAATTGTTTAATATCCAAGCTATGCAACATGCAGAAGCCAAAAATCATAATTTTTGTCAACTTATGTCCTCCAAAGTCAACTTATGTCCTCATCCTTAGACCAGAGATATTAAGATTTGCAATTATGTATCTTTGTTCTTCCCCTATGTGTGTTTTTTGCAAAGAAGCTCCTGTTTCCTTTGTTTACACTGAGTGTGGACATCTAGAATACCAAATCATTATAATGAAATCACTGTAGATTCTTCATTGGTCATTATGAGTGTCCTAATTAGGTGGAACAATAGTAATGATTGCAAATTTTCTTCTATCTCAGCATCATTTCCATTCTTAATTCATTATGGCTATGCAGACAGAGTCAAGTATTTAATTAGAAATGATTGGTCAGGCAGGGTTGCTCATGCCTGTAATCCCAGCACTTTGGGAGGCTGAAGTGAGTGGATCACAAGGTCAGGTGTTCGAGACCAGCCTGGTCAATATGGCGAAACCCTGTCTCTACTAAAAATACAAAAATTTGCTGGTCATGGTGGCAGGCACGTGTAATCCCAGCTACTCAGGAGGCTGAGGCAGGAGAATTGCTTGAACCTGGGAGGCAGAGGTTGCCGTGAGCCGAGATCATGCCATTGCACTCCAGCCTGGGTGACAAGAGAGAGAATCTGTCAAAAAAAAAAAAAAGAAAAGAAAAGAAAGAGAGAGAGAGAGAAGGAGGGAAGGAAGGAAGGAAGGAAGGAAGGAAGGAAGGAAGGAAAGAAGGAAGGAAAAAAGAAAGAGAAAGAAGAAGGAAGGAAGGAAAGAAGAAGGAAGGAAAAAAAGAAAAAGAAAGAAAGCGAAAAAGAAAGGAAGAAAGAAAGAAAGAAAGAAAGAAAGAAAGAAAGAAAGAAAGAAAGAAAGAAAGAAAGAAAGAAAGAAAGAAAGAAAGAAAGAAAGAAAGAAAGAAAGAAAGAAACCCATCTCTACTAAAACACACAAAAATTAGCTGGGATGTGGTGGCACACGCCTGTAGTCCCACCTACTCAGGAGGCTCAGGCAGGAGAATGGCTTGAACCCAGGAGGCGGAGATTGCAGTGAGCCAAGGTCGGGCAACTGCACTCCAGCCTGGGGGACAGAACGAGACTCCGTCTCAAAAAAAAAAAAAAAATTATTTGGATAATTCTCCCAAAAGAAATACCACACATATACTTGCAGAAAGAGAGATTCAGTCTGAAGATCAAATTTGTCATTCAAATTAATTAATTTTACCAGGGAATTCCTCATTCAATGGCTACATGGTATAGTGGAAAGACTATTCAATCATACTATGTTTATTGCAAATAACAAAAGCTTCAGCTCACACTGTTTTAATGGAAATTTATTGTCTCATATACTTGGAGACTCCAGTAGTATATTCTGGCCTTGGGGCATGGTTGGATCTACAGGCACTAGCAGTATCTGTTCGCTATAGTCTCTTTCTTCATTTCATATATATATATATATATATATGTGTATATATATATTATTATTATTTATATATTTCACATATATATTTATTATTTTTTTTTTTTTGCTTGCCATCATTGTTTATTCAGACATTCCCCATGCAATAGGTGAGAAAACAAGAGACCCATATTCAGCTACAGACCCATATTCTCCCATCTTAGCAACCCGTGGAAAAAAATGATAACAATAGTAATAACAATAAAATAACAGCAGGTATTCAGCTACAAGAAATCAGTTCATTGAGAGGCCGAGACGGGCGGATCACGAGGTCAGGAGATCGAGACCATCCTGGCTAACATGGTGAAACCCGTCTCTACTAAAAATACAAAATTAGCCGGGCGCAGTGGCGGGCGCCTGTAACCCCAGCTATTCGAGAGGTTGAGGCAGGAGAATGGCGTGAACCCGGGAGGCGGAGCTTTCAGTGAGTGGAGATCGCGCCACTGCACTCCAGCCTGGGTGACAGAGCTAGACTTCGCCTCAAAAAAAAAGGAAAAAAAAAGAAAAAAGAAATTAGTTCACGCCAGGACATTTCCAAGTTCTTTAACACTCTTTTACTAATCAAATTAATTTATGAAGTGGATGTATTATTGTTCATATTTTAAAGATAAGGGTAAGTCCATTAGACTTTTTGCTAAGTTCATTAGAAAGTTTGGGAAATCCCTGATCTGATTTTGGTTCTAATTCTTATTGCTGACAGAATCTATACCTAAGGCAGATTTATACACAACTGGCCCAGCCTAGTTCACATTCTATGCTTATAGCCAGGGAAAGTGTGCGACATTCTTCAAAAAGGGAGGAAAATATCCTAAAACTAAATATCCTAAAACTACCAGTTCTTTGTAGGTTAACATTTAATCTGGTTGCAATCTACCTATACATTTCAATGGCTAAGCTTGGGTTCAATAAATAATTATTGACTATCATAACTTAAACATTATGAGAAAGGTATTAGTAATTATTAAATCAAACAGTACTAATTAAATATTAGTAATTTGGTAGATAATATAGTGCCAATTAGTAATACAATTTGTACTGTAGGTTAGAGGAACCTAACAAGTACACAGAAAGAATCATAAAATGCAGAATTGTAAGAAATAGGCAGAAACAAAGGACAAATGAAGATTAACAGAAGATAGGATTGCATGCAATAGAAAAAAGTAGTGATAATTGTAGCTAACTTTTATGGAGAAACTATTATATGCCACACACAGTTAACCAATGTGTTAAATGCTTAGATTTTGGACACTTTTCAGAGGAAGAAACTGAGGCTGGGAAAGAATAAGTAGTTCACTCAAAGAAGCATAGCTATGCATTACCAAACCTGGGTTCAATCCAGGTCATCAGACTCCCATAGTGCTCTCTCTTGATGGCTCTACTTGCTGAATAAATAGAATTTGGATAGAATTTATTTAATTTAGTCAGGAAAATATACGCCCTGAACTAATGGGATTTTTATAATATCTTATACATTTAAATGGTTCTTTAATAATGTTCTGCAACTCTGTAATTTGTAACTCCAATTCTACAAATGCACAGACACATTTGAAGTTATATCTATAGGGAAAAGAAATTTCTTTTGTATTTTATCTTATATTTAAATTATAATCTTAAAAGAACAGAATTAGTTTTAAATCAAATTAATGATCACATTAATACAATCCAGGCAATATTCCTGCAACCCAGTATGAAATATAACCCGGGAAAGTGCTGTCATATATCAAAATAAAAACACATTTTGCTAAGTTGTTAGGAATGATATGTTCTATCTTATTTCATAGATACTGTTTAAAGACCAAAAGGTCTACTTTCAGATTGTGACATGTCTCCTCTAATGTCGGATAAAAATGGTAAGAACCACCCTTTGAATTTTCAAATGGATCTTATAGTTTATCACCTCAGTGTTCATTTGATATCTGTTAGTACCTCTGCTTTGCAAGGCTGGAACTGGGCACAATTCAAGGTCATTCACTCGGCAAGCAAGAGCAAGAAAAGAGAGTACTATATGCAGTGAACTTTAAGAATAAGTTCCGGTTCAAATTTACACATCCAGAGACAGACTATGTGTTTGTGTGTATATATAAGCGTGTGTGTGTGTCTGTGTGTCTAAGTGTGTAGACAGTAGACTCTCATGGATGAATGCATACAACTTCCTGGAGTTTCTTGCAGTTTTACTCACAGTTTTCAATTCCAAATTACCTTGAATTCAGGAGGAATAGAATTAAGGTAGGGGCTGGACGCAGTAGCTCACGCCTGTAATTCCAGCATTTTGGGAGGTCGAGGCGAATGGATCACTTCAGGTTAGCAGTTCGAGGCCAGCCTGGCCAACATGGTAAAACCCCATCTCTACTAAAGATACAAAAATTATTTGGGAGTGATGATGCATGCCTGTAGTTCCAGCGACTTGGGAGACTGAGGCAGGAGAATTGCTTGAGGCTCAGAGGTGGAGTGTGCTGTGAGCTGAGGTTGTGCCACTGCACCTCGTCTGCAGTCTGGGCGACAGAGCAAGACTGTGTCTCAAGCAACAACAAAAACAATTAGGTAAAAAGGACTGTGTTTAGTGGTGCTACTGGTGGGAACACTTCAGCAAATGCATATACACAGGTCTAAATGTACCTTATAGATTATACATAGATTGTACACAGATTAAAAAATAAGAAATACTTGTGAGAAAAGACAGCAAAGTATCCTCTAAGGAAAGGTGGGTACACTGACAGGGCAGAAATCTCAGGGTTTTCTAGAAAGTGGAAGTCTTCATTGAGCCCAGCCCAAGTGGCCTAGGGTCTAGTTTTATATGAACTCATGATATCTCTGGCTTACTTAATTCTCAACGGCCCATATAAAAAGAAAGGGCAGCAATGCTCATCTTAGTCCACAGCTACTAGCCAGGTAGTGAGTTTTCTTTTTTCCCCTACTTGCCAACCTCAGACCACTAAATTCCTGGAGCTGCCCCTTTACTACACAATTTCAACATAAAATGCATTATTTTGCACCTCTCTTGACAAAGAGCAAGGTAGAGAACAATTCTTTAGGTGACATTAATACTGGGGCTTGGATTAACGATGCCAAATCTGATTTACATTGTCTTTCCCCAGACAGACAATCTAGCATTCTCCATGCCCTTTTGCCGCAGTTGCACATTAAGCTGCATGCTTTAGAGGTTTTCTACAACAACTCCCAGACCACTTTCCTCATCAGTATTCGGCGGTATCTTTCCCTTCAGCAGATGCACATTATTTTCTTCTCCCTTTGTTCTTATATTTATTATTCTAAGGTTTATCTGCATCAACTGCCTTTGCAGTTTATTAGCCTGGTTTCAATAATGACCCCCAATGTCATAAAAGTATACATTTAAATTGCTTGATAGCAAAACACACCAGCCTGTTTATAGGAAAATTAAAAAACAGGATTTATGAGAAATGCTAAAAAATAAGACATCATTCTTCAATTGGGTAATCAAATATTGACAGGATTTTTTTAAGTTGTAAGGTTTATGGTGGAAACTTGTTTTAGCCCTTTTAGATAAGATATTTGATCCTAGTGCATATAAAGGCATTTTAGTTAAAATATGTACAATAGCATCAATTTGTTTTTAGAAGAAAAGAAGTAATGCATTCTTGCCTTATGAAATTATTGTAAGACTGCTTTTACTTGAAGCTCTGGAATATAATTTTTTAAAAGGCAATCAGTTACAAAAATATCATGGAATCAATCTTGAACGTAAATTCTTTTCACTTTCTTAACATGAAAATGTGAAAAGCTTGATGAAAATCAAAGAACATGAGATGCTGGTTAAAGATAATAATCTTTTCATTCTGGGCTCACAGACTGTGCCAGGGAGAAACACTGCAAACAAAAGCATTATTCCCCAGGCTTCCAAATAAGGAATAGACATAATTACAGTCCATGGGTTTACTCAAGTGGTGGTCAATGTGATTCACCAGTTGAATTCTGGCTCTAATTGCCATTACTCAAACTATGCCTATTTATCCCCAGACAGGGCAAAATGACTGCCTTTGTAGCCCAGCTTTACAGCCGCACATTTGGGGCAACCAACACTTGCAATTGTTTTCTATTCATGCTTCCAAGATACAAATTACGCTAAATGGTGAGAAATAGTAGGATGAATAATGCTAAAATTTTAAGCCAATCATAGTATGCATCCAGCTGTCCATCCATCCATGCATCCATGCATCCATCCATCCTTCCAACATATATGTGCTATATATTGTGCTAAATGCTGGGAATAAATGATGAAGAAAAGAAGGCATGACTCTTACTTCCAAGAATTTTACAGTCCAGTTTGGGTGGGGGGAGGGGAGCTGGTGACAGGAAGAGGTGACAACAATTCAATCATCACCCAAGTGTATTAAAAAACCTGTAACTGTGACATATGCAGGGAGAGGTGCAGGTGCTGCTAGAGCCTACAATAGGGGAGTACACCATAGTCAGAAATCTTAGAGAAAGAGTCCCAGAGGGAGTAGCACTTACAGCACTGAGCTAATACGAAAAGGATGAGAAGAAATTAACGAAGTGAAGATGGGAGCAAAAAGAAACTCAGGCAGAAGCAAGAGGATGGGAAAAACCCTGGTGTGAGGGAACATTGGTGCATACAAGGAACTGAACAGGCAGCTTTGCTGAAGCACAGATTGTGAAGATTTGGCATCACAGTGAGAACCCAGATCCAAAAGTGTCCTGTGAGTCATGATATGGAGTTTTGTTTACCCTCCATGAAATGAGAAGATATTAAACTGCTTTAGAAAGGGGACACATGATCAGATTTGCATTATGAAAAGATCACCCTGGCTTCAATGTAGAGAATATATTATAGGAGAAAATCAGAAAAATCCCGTTGACAAGAAAACAGCAGGTGATTAAGCAATTAATTATCATGTCGGCAGTATTGAAACTAGAAAGATCACAAAGAAGATATTCTTATACTGAACTGACAGGTCAGGTTGTGATCCTGTTGCTCTGCAAGGAAGATTTTAACTATTTTAGGAACCTAATGAGGTTGGAATCCCAGTTCTCTATCAGTCTCTTTGTCTCTGTGATCATGACCCTGGCCCAAGCTGTCATTGTACTTGCTTGTATTATCTCTATCACTGTCTAAGTGGTCATCCTGCCCCACTCTAGTCTCCATTCAGTCTAGTGTCAATAGAGTCACAAAGGCGATCCCTTTAAAATGTGTTAGATCATGTCACGCTCCTGCTCTTCCAATGGCTTCCATCTAAGTTGGAATAAAAGTTAAAGTTGTCACAAAATGGGCTCTAATATATGGTTGCACTCTCTCCCTCCAATCCTGCTACGTTGTCTCTAACCTCATGCCCTTTCCATCTGTCTCCCTCACTCTCTTCTTTCCAGTCACCCCAGCCGCCTTGCTATTCCTTGAATAGGCATCCTTGTGCCTAAGGATTTGAGCTTACTGTTCCATCTGACTGGAGCACTTTCCTCCAGTTATCAGTCTGGCTGGCTCCCTCATTCTTTCAGAGTTTCACTCAAATGCCCTCTTTCTCACCGACACTAACATGGCTAGCTTATTTAAACTTGCACATGCCCCCATTCCTCAGGTTCTTGACAACTTCTTCTCTGTCCTTTTCTTCATTGTTTCTCCAAAACAAACATCAGAATAATTGAAAATATGACTTGCTGCTTTTATTTCTTATTTGTCCCCTCCCATCAAGTTTTTTTTTTTTTTTTTTTTTTTTTTTTTTTTTTTTTTTTTTTTTTTTTTATTGTTTTGTGAATCCTCAGTGTCTAGAACTGCTTGATTCATCTTGGGCCTCCAACACATACTTGTTAAATGAATGAATTTGGGCCTCTATCCAATAATCCTGTCTAAGAGGACAAACCAGGACATTTCTTCTTCACATATTTTGTTGCTAAATCAAAGCTTACTTGTTCTCTAATTAGATCATGTCCACTACACATCAGCTACATTTCTTTATGAGATTAATTTGTTCATTCAAGATGCATTAATGCAACAAGCATTTACAGGGTGTGAACTATGTGGTAGACTCAATGTGTTAAGCTGAGAATACAGTCATAATCTGCAAACTCTGTTCTCAAGTATATCAGTCCAGGTAAGGACTCACATATAAACCACATGTGTAAATTGGTAAACAAAATGTTCCTCTTGGAGGTCATCTTTGCTATTCCTGGACAACAGTGGAGGAAGTAACTAACCAACTTGGGCTTTTAGGAAAGACTCCAAAGGGGGAACTATTTTGATCTAGCTCACAGTCAGCAGGCATGCTCCAGATTCCAGATGTATTTAATGTGACGTGCAGAATGTTCCCTTCCCCCACAAAAATAATTTAAAAAGTAAAATTTGTATATACAAACACCGTGATTTTAAAATTGGACACTTTACATTAAACTCTGGATTTCTAATTACTGCTAGACATTTTTTAAAGAGAGAGATAAAAGATACGATGGTTGCCAGGTATGGCGGCTCATGCCTATAATCTTAGCACACTGGCAGGCAGAGGCAGGAGGCTTGCTTGAGTCCAGGAGTTTGAGACCAGCCTGGGCAACATAGTAAGATCCCTTTTCTACAAAAAAAACAAAATTATCCAGTTGTGGTGGTGCATGCCTGCAGTCCCAGCTATTCAGGAGGCTGAGGCAGAAGGATCTCTTGAGCCCAGGAGGTGAAGCTGCAGTGAGTTATGATCATACCATTGCACTCCAGCCTGGGCAACAAAGCAAAACTCTGGGAAGAAGAAGAGAGAAGGAGAAGGAGAAAGAGAAGGAGGAGGGGGAGGAGATATGATGGTACTGTAATCATTTTCCCTATGGTCTTGATTAAAAATGGATGTAAATCATTTTCACTTTCTTAACACAAAAGTGAAATAATTATGTCTCTATCAGAATTTAGAATTTAGAAAGTGGATCATTATGTCTCTATCAGAATGAGAAGACAAAAGAATGACCAAGAGCAGAGAAAACATTAAGAAAAGCAGGCTGGAGCATATATCCCTTGTTGCAAGTATGATTTCCATGTGTTTAATATGCAATCGCCAGCACATTCCTCTCATTTACATTATTTCCCTGGTCCCTATAGGCATCTAAGATTGTATGATATGATGTAGACCTTGGAAGATGAGTCGCGAAGGACATTCTAGGCAGAGAGGAAGCAGGGAGGTAGAGAAGAAGATGCATGTTCCGAGATCTTGAGTTACTGGAAAGAAGCGAGCATAGAAGAAGATGTGGGGAGCAAGGTCAGAGAGGAAAGTTGTAGCCAATTATGACAGTCCTTTATGAAATGCTAAAATGTTAACAGTACCCTTTGGGGAAAAACTGAGGCAAATGTACAAGCTGTGAGATGAATTAATAATCAATCCTGTCTGGATTGTGAACTAAAAGGGAATAAATAAAACTGAAGATGAAGATCTGAGAAATTTTCTGTGATTTAACGACATGGACTTGATGACAACTCTTTCAGCTGCTCAAAGGTGTTTGCTACTTTCTGGTTCATGAGCATGCTGTGATAAAGTTGAAGCCATGAGAAATACGATCTTGAAGTTAGCTGTATATTAAATTTAGTAAACTAGCATCAATTTATACTTCGATTTGCAAACTTAAATTGAGATACAGTAAAGAGTAAGATACAAGGAAATGGAGGCATGGTGTGGACAGGTTATCAATGGGTACTATTCTCAAGTCATTCTCAATCTTAGGCTTCCTTGCTGCTCCTAATCTGAGGTTGTAGGTAAACACTCACCATCCACCTTCA
>NW_022144118.1:0-228 GCF_007565055.1 Rhinopithecus roxellana
AGGGTCTTCTCTATTCTAATTAATTGTAATCAGATCAAAACAACCTCCTATCAGCTCTGTCCATTCTTTATTCATGAACTCTCTCTTCCTACATCTGAATCTATTCATAACAATGATATTCATGTCCCTATTATGAACAAGTAATCTTCTTTCTGGATTTGTCATGATGCAGAAAGGTACTATTTTGCTTCAAAGAATTAGAATATGAACATTTATTGTGTTTGTTTC
>NW_022144119.1:0-20632 GCF_007565055.1 Rhinopithecus roxellana
TCTTTAGCTCCCAAATATCACTTGCAGATTCCACGAAAAGAGTGAGCAAACTGCTTCGTGGGGCAGAGGTTGTAACTCTGTGAGATGAACTCACAGATCAGAAAGAAAGTTTCTCAGAAAGTTCTTTCTCGTTTTGAACGGATGAAATTTCTTTATCAGCGTGGCCTCAATGTGATCAAAGAAGCCTTCTCAGATTCCTCAAAGACAGTGTTAATGGACTGCTCCACGAAACATAAGTGTAACTCTGTGAGATGAAAATTCAACAATCACCAAGAGGTTTCTAAGAAAGCTTCTTTCTTAGTTTTCATTGTGGATATTTCTTGTCACTGTAGTTCATTGCGCTTGAAGTATCTAATTGCAGATTTCCAGGAAAAACTGTGCTAACAACTGATCAATGAAGAGAAACGTGTAATCTGTGAGTTGCATTCACACTTGGCAATGCAGTTTCTCAGAAAGCTTCTCTTAGTTATTATGTGAGGATATTTCCTTTATCACCATGGGCCCCAATAGGCTCCCAAATATCACTTTGGCAGATTCCCGAAAAGAGTGTTAGCAAATCTGCTTCTTGAGCAGGGTTTTAACTCTGTGAGATGAACTCACAGATCAGAAAGAAGTTTCTCAGAAAGCTTCTTTCACGTTTTGAACGGATGAAATTTCCTTTATCAGCGTCGGCTCAATGTGATCAAAGAAGCCCTTCTCAGATTCCTCAAAGACAGTGTTAATGGACTGCCTCCACGAAACATAAGTGTAACTCTGTGAGATGAATTCACACATCACCAAGAAGTTTCTAAGAAAGCTTCTTTCTAGTTTTTCATGTGGATATTTCCTTTGTATGTAATGTTTCATTGCGCTATTGAGATCTAATTCAGATTCCAGAAAAAACTGTGCTAAAAACTGATCCACGATGAGAAACGTGTAACTCTGTGAGTTGCATTCACATGGCAATGCAGTTTCTCAGAAAGCTTCTCTTTAGTTATTATGTGAGGATATTTCCTTTATCACCATGGGCCCAATAGGCTCCCAAATATCACTTTGCAGATTCCACGAAAGAGGGTTAGAAACTGCTTCTTGAGGCAGAGGTTGTAATCTGTGAGATGAACTCACAGATCAGAAAAGTTCTCAGGAAAGCTTCTTTCACGTTTGAAGGATGAAATTTCCTTTATCAGCGTAGGCTCATGTGATCCAAAGAAGCCCTTTCAGTTCCCCAAAGACGTGTTATGACTGCTCTCACGAAACATAAGTGTAACTCTGTGAATGAATTCACAATCACCAAGAAGTTCTAAAAGCTTCTTCTCAGTTTTCATCTGTGGATATTTCCTTTTCACGTAAGTTCATTGCGCTATGAAGTCTAATTGCAGATTTCCAGAAAAACGTGTAACAAACTGATCACTGAAGAGAAACGTGTAACTCTGTGAGTTGGCATTCACACTGGCAATTGCAGTTTCTCAGAAAGCTTCTCTTTAGTTATTATGTGATTATTCCTTTATCACCATGGGCCCAATAGCTCCAAATATCACTTGCAGATTCCACGAAAGAGTGTTAGCAAACTGCTTCTTGAGGCAGAGGTTGTAACTCTGTGAGATGAACTCACGAGATAGAAAGAGTTTCTCAGAAGCTCTTCACGTTTTGAACGATGAAATTTCCTTATCAGCGTAGGCCTCAATGTGATCCAAAGAAGCCCTTCTCAGATTCCTCAAAGACAGTGTTAATGGACTGCTCCACGACAAACTAAGTGTAACTCTGTGAGATGAATTCACACATCACCAAGAAATTTCTAAGAACTTCTTTCTAGTTTTCATCTGTGATATTTCCTTGTCACAGTAATGTTCATTGCGCTATGAAGTATCTCATTGCAGATTTCCAGAAAACTGTGCTAACAAACTGATCACTGAAGAGAACGTGTAACTCTGAGTGTATTCACACTGGCAATGCAGTTCTCAGAAAGCTCTCTTTAGTTATTATGTGAGGAATTCCTTTATCACCATGGGCCCAATAGCCCAAATATCACTTTGCAGATTCCACGAAAAGGTGAAAGAGTGTTAGCAAACTGCTTCTTGAGGCAGAGGTTGTTAACTCTGTGAGATGAACTCACAGATCAGAAAGAAGTTTCTCAGAAGCTTCTTTACGTTTTGAACGGATGAAATTTCCTTTACAGCGTAGGCCTCAATGTGATCCAAAGAAGCCCTTCTCAGTTTCCCCAAAGACAGTGTTAATGGACTGCTCCACGAAACATAAGTGTAACTCTGTGAATTCACACATCACCAAGAAGTTTCTAAGAAAGCTTCTTTCTAGTTTTCATCTGTGGATATTTCCTTTGTCACTGTAATGTTCATTGCGCTATGAAGTATCTAATTGCAGATTTCCAGAAAACTGTGCTAACAAACTGATCACTGAAGAGAACGTGTAACTCTGTGAGTTGCATTCACACATGGCAATGCAGTTTCTCAGAAAGCTTCTCTTTAGTTATTATGTGAGGATATTCCTTTATCACCATGGGCCCCAATAGGCTCCCAAATATCACTTTGCAGATTCCACGAAAAGAGTGTTAGCAAACTGCTTCTTGAGGCAGAGGTTGTAACTCTGTGAGATGAACTCACAGATCAGAAAGAAGTTTCTCAGAAAGCTTCTTTCACGTTTTGAACGGATGAAATTTCCTTTATCAGCGTAGGCCTCAATGTGATCCAAAGAAGCCCTTCTCAGTTTCCCCAAAGACAGTGTTAATGGACTGCTCCACAAATAAGTGTAACTCTGTGAGATGAATTCACACATCACCAAGAAGTTTTCAAGAGCTTCTTTCAGTTTTCATCTGTGGATATTTCCTTTGTCACTGTAATGTTCATTGCGCTATGAAGTATCGAATTGCAGATCTCCAGAAAACTGTGCTAACAAACTGATCACTGAAGAGAAACGTGTAACTCTGTGAGTTGCATTCACACATGGCAATGCAGTTTCTCAGAAAGCTTCTCTTTAGTTATTATGTGAGGATATTTCCTTTATCACCATGGGCCCCAAAAGGCTCCCAAATATAACTTTGCAGATTCCACGAAAAGAGTGTTAGCAAACTGCTTCTTGAGGCAGAGGTTGTAACTCTGTGAGATGAACTCACAGATCAGAAAGAAGTTTCTCAGAAAGCTTCTTTCACGTTTTGAACGGATGAAATTTCCTTTTCTATCAGTGGCCTCAATGTGATCCAAAGAAGCCCTTCTCAGATTCCCCAAAGACAGTGTTAATGGACTGCTCCACGAAACATAAGTGTAACTCTGTGAGATGAATTCACACATCACCAAGAAGTTTCTAAGAAGCTTCTTTCTAGTTTTCATCTGTGGATATTTCCTTTGTCACTGTAATGTTCATTGCGCTATGAAGTATCTAATTGCAGATTCCAGAAAACTGCTAACAAACTGATCACTGAAGAGAAAGTGTAACACTGTTAGTTGCATTCACACATGGCAATGCAGTTTCTCAGAAAGCTTCTCTTTAGTTATTATGTGAGGATATTCCTTTATCACCATGGGCCCCAATAGGCTCCCAAATATCACTTTGCAGATTCCACGAAAAGAGTGTTAGCAAACTGCTTCTTTGAGGCAGAGGTTGTAAACTCTGTGAGATGAACTCACAGATTAGAAGAAGTTTCTCAGAAAGCTTCTTTCACGTTTGAACGGATGAAATTTCCTTTATCAGCGTAGGCCTCAATGTGATTCCAAAGAAGCCCTTCTCAAGTTTCCCCAAAGACAGTGTTAATGGACTGCTCCACGAAACATAAGTGTAACTCTGTGAGATGAATTCACACATCACAAAGAAGTTTCTAAGAAAGCTTCTTTCCAGTTTTCATCTCTGGATATTTCCTTTGTCACTGTAATGTTCATTGCGCTATGAAGTATCTAATTGCAGATCTCCAGAAAACTGTGCTAACAATCTGATCACTGAAGAGAAACGTGTAACTCTGTGAGTTGCATTCACACATGGCAATGCAGTTTCTGAGAAAGCTTCTCTTTAGTTATAATGTGAGGATATTTCCTTTATCACTATGGGCCCCAATAGGCTCCCAAATATCACTTTGCAGATTCCACGAAAAGAGTGTTAGCAAACTGCTTCTTGAGGCAGAGGTTGTTACTCTGTGAGATGTACTCACAGATCAGAAAGAAGTTTCTCAGAATGCTTCTTTTACGTTTTGAACGGATGAAATTCCCTTTAACAGCGTAGGCCTCAATGTGATCCAAAGAAGCCCTTCTCAGTTTCCCCAAAGACAGTGTTAATGGACTGCTCCACGAAACATAAGTGTAACTCTGTGAGATGAATTCACACATCACCAAGAAGTTTCTAAGAAAGTTTCTTTCCAGTTTTCATCTGTGGATATTTCCTTTGTCACTGTAATGTTCATTGCGCTATGAAGTATCTAATTGCAGATTTCCAGAAAACTGTGCTAACAAACTGATCACTGAAGAGAAACGTGTAACTCTGTGAGTTGCATTCACACATGGCAATGCAGTTTCTGAGAAAGCTTCTCTTTAGTTATAATGTGAGGATATTTCCTTTATCACTATGGGCCCCAATAGGCTCCCAAATATCACTTTGCAGATTCCACGAAAAGAGTGTTAGCAAACTGCTTCTTGAGGCAGAGGTTGTTACTCTGTGAGATGTACTCACAGATCAGAAAGAAGTTTCTCAGAATGCTTCTTTTACGTTTTGAACGGATGAAATTCCCTTTAACAGCGTAGGCCTCAATGTGATCCAAAGAAGCCCTTCTCAGTTTCCCCAAAGACAGTGTTAATGGACTGCTCCACGAAACATAAGTGTAACTCTGTGAGATGAATTCACACATCACCAAGAAGTTTCTAAGAAAGCTTCTTTCCAGTTTTCATCTGTGGATATTTCCTTTGTCAGTGGAATGTTCATTGTGCTATGAAGTATCTAATTGCAGATCTCCTGAAAACTGTGCTAACAAACAGATCACTGAAGAGAAACGTGTAACTCTGTGAGTTGCCTTCACACATGGCAATACAGTTTCTCAGAAAGCTTACTCTTTAGTTATTATGTGAGGATAATTCCTTTATCACCATGGGACCCAATAGGCTCCCAAATATCACTTTGGAGATTCCAGGAAAAGAGTGTTAGCACACTGCTTCTTGAGGCAGAGGTTGTAACTCTGTGAGATGAACTCACAGATCAGAAAGAAGTTTCTCAGAAAGCTTCTTTCACGTTTTGAACGGATGACATTTCCTTTATCAGCGTAGGCCTCAATGTGATCCAAAGAAGTCCTTCTCAGATTCCTCAAAGACAGTGTTAATGGACTGCTCCACGAAACATATGTGTAACTCTGTGAGATGAATTCACACATCACCAAGAAGTTTCTAAGAAAGCTTCTTTTTAGTTTTCATCTGTGGATATTTCCTTTGTCACTGTACTGTTCATTGCGCTATGAAGTATCTAATTGCAGATTTCCAGAAAACTGTGCTAACAAACTGATCACTGAAGAGAAACCTGTAACTCTGTGAGTTGCATTCACACATGGCAATGCAGTTTCTCAGAAAGCTTCTCTTTAGTTATTATGTGAGGATATTTCCTTTATCACCATAGGCCCCAAAAGGCTCCCAAATATCACTTTGCAGATTCCACGAAAAGAGAGTTAGCAAATGCTTCTTGAGGCAGAGGTTGTAACTCTGTGAGATGAACTCACAGATCAGAAAGAAGTTTCTCAGAAAGCTTCTTTCACGTTTTGAACGGATGAAATTTCCTTTATCAGCGTAGGCCTCAATGTGATCCAAAGAAGCCCTTCTCAGTCTCCCCAAAGACAGTGTTAATGGACTGCTGCACGAAACATAAGTGTAACTCTGTGAGATGAACTCACACATCACCAAGAAGTTTCTAAGAAAGCTTCTTTCTAGTTTTCATCTGTGGATATTTCCTTTGTCACTGTAATGTTCATTGCGCTATGAAGTATCTAATTGCAGATCTCCAGAAACTGTGCTAACAAACTGATCACTGAAGAGAAACGTGTAACTCTGTGAGTTGCATTCACACATGGCAATGCAGTTTCTCAGAAAGCTTCTCTTTAGTTATTATGTGAGGATATTTCCTTTATCACCATGTGCCCCTATAGCGCTCCCAAATATCACTTTGCAGATTCCACGAGAAGAGTGTTAGCAAACTTCTTCTTGAGGCAGAGGTTATAACTCTGTGAGATGAACTCACAGATCAGAAAGAAGTTTCTCAGAAAGCTTCTAACACGTTTTGAACGGATGAAATTTCCTTTATCAGCGTGGGCCTCAATATGATCCAAAGAAGCCCTTCTCAGATTCCTCAAAGACAGTGTTAATGGACTGCTCCACGAAACATAAGTGTAACTCTGTGAGATGAATTCACACATCACCAAGAAGTTTCTAAGAAAGTTTCTTTCCAGTTTTCATCTGTGGATATTTCCTTTGTCACTGTAATGTTCATTGCGCTATGAAGTATCTAATTGCAGATTTCCAGAAAACTGTGCTAACAAACTGATCACTGAAGAGAAACGTGTAACTCTGTGAGTTGCATTCACACATGGCAATGCAGTTTCTGAGAAAGCTTCTCTTTAGTTATAATGTGAGGATATTTCCTTTATCACTATGGTCCCCAATAGGCTCCCAAATATCACTTTGCAGATTCCACGAAAAGAGTGTTAGCAAACTGCCTCTTGAGGCAGAGGTTGTACTCTGTGAGATGTACTCACAGAATCAGAAAGAAGTTTCTCAGAATGCTTCTTTTACGTTTTGAACGGATGAAATTCCCTTTAACAGCGTAGGCCTCAATGTGATCCAACGAAGCCCTTCTCAGATTTCTCAAAGACAGACTTAATGGACTGCTCCACGAAACATAAGTTTAACTCTGTGAGATGAATTCAGACATCACCAAGAAGTTTCTAAGAAAGCTTCTTTCTTGTTTTCATCTGTGGATATTTCCTTTGTCACTGTAATGTTCATTGCGCTATGAAGTATCTAATTGCAGATTTCCAGAAAACTGTGCTAACAAACTAATCACTGAAGAGATACGTGTAACTCTGTGAGTTGCATTCACACATGGCAATGCAGTTTCTCAGAAAGCTTCTCTTTAGTTATTATGTGAGGATATTTCCTTTATCACCATGGGCCCCAATAGGCTCCCAAATATCACTTTGCAGATTCCACGAGAAGAGTGTTAGCAAACTTCTTCTTGAGGCAGAGGTTGTAACTCTGTGAGATGAACTCCCAGATCAGAAAGAAGTTTCTCAGAAAGCTTCTTTCACGTTTTGAACGGATGAAATTTCCTTTATCAGCGTAGGCCTCAATGTGATCCAAAGAAGCCCTTCTCAGTTTCCCCAAAGACAGTGTTAATGGACTGCTCCACGAAACATAAGTGTAACTCTGTGAGATGAATTCACACATCACCAAGAAGTTTCTAAGAACGCTTCTTTCTAGTTTTCATCTGTGGATATTTCCTTTGTCACTGTAATGTTCATTGCGCTATGAAGTATCTAATTACAGATTTCCAGAAAACTGTGCTAACAAATTGATCACTGAAGAGAAACGTGTAACTCGGTGAGTTGCATTCACACATGGTAATGCAGTTTCTCAGAAAGCTTCTCTTTAGTTATTATGTGAGGATAATTCCTTTATCACCATGGGCCCCTATAGGCTCCCAAATATCACTTTGCAGATTCCACGAAAAGAGTGTTAGCAAACTGCTTCTTGAGGCAGAGGTTGTAACTCTGTGAGATGAACTCACAGATTAGAAAGAAGTTTCTCAGAAAGCTTCTTTCACGTTTTGAACGGATGAAATTTCCTTTATCAGCGTAGGCCTCAATGTGATCCAAAGAAGCCCTTCTCAGTTTCCCCAAAGACAGTGTTAATGGACTGCTCCACGAAACATAAGTGTAACTCTGTGAGATGAATTCACACATCACAAAGAAGTTTCTAAGAAAGCTTCTTTCCAGTTTTCATCTCTGGATATTTCCTTTGTCACTGTAATGTTCATTGCGCTATGAAGTATCTAATTGCAGATCTCCAGAAAACTGTGCTAACAAACTGATCACTGAAGAGAAACCTGTAACTCTGTGAGTTGCATTCACACATGGCAATGCAGTTTCTCAGAAAGCTTCTCTTTAGTTATTATGTGAGGATATTTCCTTTATCACCATAGGCCCCAAAAGGCTCCCAAATATCACTTTGCAGATTCCACGAAAAGAGAGTTAGCAAAGTGCTTCTTGAGGCAGAGGTTGTAACTCTGTGAGATGAACTCACAGATCAGAAAGAAGTTTCTCAGAAAGCTTCTTTCACGTTTTGAACGGATGAAATTTCCTTTATCAGCGTAGGCCTCAATGTGATCAAAAGAAGCCCTTCTCAGTTTCCCCAAAGACAGTGTTAATGGACTGCTGCACGAAACATAAGTGTAACTCTGTGAGATGAACTCGCACATCACCAAGAAGTTTCTAAGAAAGCTTCTTTCTAGTTTTCATCTGTGGATATTTCCTTTGTCACTGTAATGTTCATTGCGCTATGAAGTATCTAATTGCAGATCTCCAGAAAACTGTGCTAACAAACTGATCACTGAAGAGAAACGTGTAACTCTGTGAGTTGCATTCACACATGGCAATGCAGTTTCTCAGAAAGCTTCTCTTTAGTTATTTTGTGAGGATATTTCCTTTATCACCATGTGCCCCTATGGGCTCCCAAATATCACTTTGCAGATTCCACGAGAAGAGTGTTAGCAAACTTCTTCTTGAGGCAGAGGTTATAACTCTGTGAGATGAACTCACAGATCAGAAAGAAGTTTCTCAGAAAGCTTCTAACACGTTTTGAACGGATGAAATTTCCTTTATCAGCGTGGGCCTCAATATGATCCAAAGAAGCCCTTCTCAGATTCCTCAAAGACAGTGTTAATGGACTGCTCCACGAAACATAAGTGTAACTCTGTGAGATGAATTCACACATCACCAAGAAGTTTCTAAGAAAGTTTCTTTCCAGTTTTCATCTGTGGATATTTCCTTTGTCACTGTAATGTTCATTGCGCTATGAAGTATCTAATTGCAGATTTCCAGAAAACTGTGCTAACAAACTGATCACTGAAGAGAAACGTGTAACTCTGTGAGTTGCATTCACACATGGCAATGCAGTTTCTGAGAAAGCTTCTCTTTAGTTATTATGTGAGGATATTTCCTTTATCACTATGGGCCCCAATAGGCTCCCAAATATCACTTTGCAGATTCCACGAAAAGAGTGTTAGCAAACTGCTTCTTGAGGCAGAGGTTGTTACTCTGTGAGATGTACTCACAGATCAGAAAGAAGTTTCTCAGAATGCTTCTTTTACGTTTTGAACGGATGAAATTCCCTTTAACAGCGTAGGCCTCAATGTGATCCAACGAAGCCCTTCTCAGATTTCTCAAAGACAGACTTAATGGACTGCTCCACGAAACATAAGTTAACTCTGTGAGATGAATTCAGACATCACCAAGAAGTTTCTAAGAAAGCTTCTTTCTTAGTTTTCATCTGTGGATATTCCTTTGTCACTGTAATGTTCATTGCGCTATGAAGTATCTAATTGCAGATTTCAGAAAACTGTGCTAACAAACTGATCACTGAAGAGAAACGTGTAACTCTGTGAGTTGCATTCACACATGGCAATGCAGTTTCTCAGAAAGCTTCTCTTTAGTTATTATGTGAGGATATTTCCTTTATCACCATGGGCCCCAATAGGCTCCCAAATATCACTTTGCAGATTCCACGAGAAGAGTGTTAGCAAACTTCTTCTTGAGGCAGAGGTTGTAACTCTGTGAGATGAACTCACAGATCAGAAAGAAGTTTCTCAGAAAGCTTCTTTCACGTTTTGAACGGATGAAATTTCCTTTATCAGCGTAGGCCTCAATGTGATCCAAAGAAGCCCTTCTCAGTTTCCCCAAAGACAGTGTTAATGGACTGCTCCACGAAACATAAGTGTAACTCTGTGAGATGAATTCACACATCACCAAGAAGTTTCTAAGAAAGCTTCTTTCTAGTTTTCATCTGTGGATATTTCCTTTGTCACTGTAATGTTCATTGCGCTATGAAGTATCTAATTGCAGATTTCCAGAAAACTGTGCTAACAAACTGATCACTGAAGAGAAACGTGTAACTCTGTGAGTTGCATTCACACATGGCAATGCAGTTTCTCAGAAAGCTTCTCTTTAGTTATTATGTGAGGATATTTCCTTTATCACCATGGGCCCCAATAGGCTCCCAAATATCACTTTGCAGATTCCACGAAAAGAGTGTTAGCAAACTGCTTCTTGAGGCAGAGGTTGTAACTCTGTGAGATGAACTCACAGATCAGAAAGAAGTTTCTCAGAAAGCTTCTTTCACGTTTTGAACGGATGAAATTTCCTTTATCAGCGTAGGCCTCAATGTGATCCAAAGAAGCCCTTCTCAGTTTCCCCAAAGACAGTGTTAATGGACTGCTCCACGAAACATAAGTGTAACTCTGTGAGATGAATTCACACATCACCAAGAAGTTTCTAAGAAAGCTTCTTTCTAGTTTTCATCTGTGGATATTTCCTTTGTCACTGTAATGTTCATTGCGCTATGAAGTATCTAATTGCAGATTCCAGAAAACTGTGCTAACAAACTGATCACTGAAGAGAAACGTGTAACTCTGTGAGTTGCATTCACACATGGCAATGCAGTTTCTCAGAAAGCTTCTCTTTAGTTATTATGTGAGGATATTTCCTTTATCACCATGGGCCCCAATAGGCTCCCAAATATCACTTTGCAGATTCCACGAAAAGAGTGTTAGCAAACTGCTTCTTGAGGCAGAGGTTGTAACTCTGTGAGATGAACTCACAGATCAGAAAGAAGTTTCTCAGAAAGCTTCTTTCACGTTTTGAACGGATGAAATTTCCTTTATCAGCGTAGGCCTCAATGTGATCCAAAGAAGCCCTTCTCAGTTTCCCAAAGACAGTGTTAATGGACTGCTCCACGAAACATAAGTGTAACTCTGTGAGATGAATTCACACATCACCAAGAAGTTTCTAAGAAAGCTTCTTTCTAGTTTTCATCTGTGGATATTTCCTTTGTCACTGTAATGTTCATTGCGCTATGAAGTATCTAATTGCAGATCTCCAGAAAACTGTGCTAACAAACTGATCACTGAAGAGAAACGTGTAACTCTGTGAGTTGCATTCACACATGGCAATGCAGTTTCTCAGAAAGCTTCTCTTTAGTTATTTGTGAGGATATTTCCTTTATCACCATGTGCCCCCTATGGCTCCCCAAATATCACTTTGCAGATTCCACGAGAAGAGTGTTAGCAAACTTCTTCTTGAGGCAGAGGTTGTAAACTCTGTGAGATGAACTCACAGATCAGAAAGAAGTTTCTCAGAAAGCTTCTAACACGTTTTGAACGGATGAAATTTCCTTTATCAGCGTGGCCTCAATATGATCCAAAGAAGCCCTTCTCAGATTCCTCAAAGGACAGTGTTAATGGACTGCTCCACGAAACATAAGTGTAACTCTGTGAGATGAATTCACACATCACCAAAGAAGTTTCTAAGAAAGCTTCTTTCCAGTTTTCATCTGTGGATATTTCCTTTGTCACTGTAATGTTCATTGCGCTATGAAGTATCTAATTGCAGATTTCCAGAAAACTGTGCTAACAAACTGATCACTGAAGAGAAACGTGTAACTCTTGTGAGTTGCATTCACACATGGCAATGCAGTTTCTGCAGAAAGCTTCTCTTTAGTTATAATGTGAGGATATTTCCTTTATCACCATGGGCCCCAATAGGCTCCTAAATATCACTTTGCAGATTCCACGAAAAGAGTGTTAGCAAACTGCTTCTTGAGGCAGAGGTTGTTACTCTGTGAGATGTACTCACAGATCAGAAAGAAGTTTCTCAGAATGCTTCTTTTACGTTTTGAACGGATGAAATTCCCTTTAACAGCGTAGGCCTCAATGTGATCCAACGAAGCCCTTCTCAGATTTCTCAAAGACAGGAGTTAATGGACTGCTCCACGAAACATAAGTGTAACTCTGTGAGATGAATTCAGACATCACCAAGAAGTTTCTAAGAAAGCTTCTTTCTTGTTTTCATCTGTGGATATTTCCTTTGTCACTGTAATGTTCATTGCGCTATGAAGTATCTAATTGCAGATTTCCAGAAAACTGTGCTAACAAACTGATCACTGAAGAGAAACGTGTAACTCTGTGAGTTGCATTCACACATGGCAATGCAGTTTCTCAGAAAGCTTCTCTTTAGTTATTATGTGAGGATATTTCCTTTATCACCATGGGCCCCAATAGGCTCCCAAATATCACTTTGCAGATTCCACGAAAAGAGTGTTAGCAAACTGCTTCTTGAGGCAGAGGTTGTAACTCTGTGAGATGAACTCACAGATCAGAAAGAAGTTTCTCAGAAAGCTTCTTTCACGTTTTGAACGGATGAAATTTCCTTTATCAGCGTAGGCCTCAATGTGATCCAAAGAAGCCCTTCTCAGATTCCTCAAAGACAGTGTTAATGGACTGCTCCACGAAACATAAGTGTAACTCTGTGAGATGAATTCACACATCACCAAGAAGTTTCTAAGAAAGCTTCTTTCTAGTTTTCATCTGTGGATATTTCCTTTGTCACTGTAATGTTCATTGCGCTATGAAGTATCTAATTGCAGATTTCCAGAAAACTG
The DNA here is from genome assembly GCF_007565055.1 of Rhinopithecus roxellana. Taxonomy (NCBI): domain Eukaryota; kingdom Metazoa; phylum Chordata; class Mammalia; order Primates; family Cercopithecidae; genus Rhinopithecus; species Rhinopithecus roxellana. The sequence continues at coordinate 12,663 of NW_022144119.1, forward strand.
TGCTAACAAACTGATCACTGAAGAGAAACGTGTAACTCTGTGAGTTGCATTCACACATGGCAATGCAGTTTCTCAGAAAGCTTCTCTTTAGTTATTATGTGAGGATATTTCCTTTATCACCATGGGCCCCAATAGGCTCCCAAATATCACTTTGCAGATTCCACGAAAGAGTGTTAGCAAACTGCTTCTTGAGGCAGAGGTTGTAACTCTGTGAGATGAACTCACAGATCAGAAAGAAGTTTCTCAGAAAGCTTCTTTCACGTTTTGAACGGATGAAATTTCCTTTATCAGCGTAGGCCTCAATGTGATCCAAAGAAGCCCTTCTCAGATTCCTCAAAGACAGTGTTAATGGACTGCTCCACGAAACATAAGTGTAACTCTGTGAGATGAATTCACACATCACCAAGAAGTTTCTAAGAAAGCTTCTTTCTAGTTTTCATCTGTGGATATTTCCTTTGTCACTGTAAAGTTCATTGCGCTGTGAAGTATCTAATTGCAGATTTCCAGAAAACTGTGCTAACAAACTGATCACTGAAGAGAAACGTGTAACTCTGTGAGTTGCATTCACACATGGCAATGCAGTTTCTCAGAAAGCTTCTCTTTAGTTATTATGTGAGGATATTTCCTTTATCACCATGGGCCCCAATAGGCTCCCAAATATCACTTTGCAGATTCCACGAAAAGAGTGTTAGCAAACTGCTTCTTGAGGCAGAGGTTGTAACTCTGTGAGATGAACTCACAGATCAGAAAGAAGTTTCTCAGAAAGCTTCTTTCACGTTTTGAACGGATGAAATTTCCTTTATCAGCGTAGGCCTCAATGTGATCCAAAGAAGCCCTTCTCAGATTCCTCCAAAGACAGTGTTAATGGACTGCTCCACGAAACATAAGTGTAACTCTGTGAGATGAATTCACACATCACCAAGAAGTTTCTAAGAAAGCTTCTTTCTAGTTTTCATCTGTGGATATTTCCTTGTCACTGTAATGTTCATTGCGCTATGAAGTATCTAATTGCAGATTTCCAGAAAACTGTGCTAACAAACTGATCACTGAAGAGAAACGTGTAACTCTGTGAGTTGCATTCACACTTGGCAATGCAGTTTCTCAGAAAGCTTCTCTTTAGTTATTATGTGAGGATATTTCCTTTATCACCATGGGCCCCAATAGGCTCCCAAATATCACTTTGCAGATCTCCACGAAAAGAGTGTTAGCAAACGCTTCTTGAGGCAGAGGTTGTAACTCTGTGAGATGAACTCACAGATCAGAAAGAAGTTCTCAGAAAGCTTCTTTCACGTTTTGAACGGATGAAATTTCCTTTATCAGCGTAGGCCTCAATGTGATCCAAAGAAGCCCTTCTCAGATTTCCTCAAAGACAGTGTTAATGGACTGCTGCCACGAAACATAAGTGTAACTCTGTCGAGATGAACTTCGCACATCACCAAGAAGTTTCTAAGAAGCTTCTTTCTTAGTTTTCATCTGTGGATATTTCCTTGTCACTGTAATGTTCATTGCGCTATGAAGTATCTAATTGCAGATTTCCATAAAACTGTGCTAACAAAACTGATCATGAAGAGAAACGTGTAACTCTGTGAGTTGCATTCACACATGGCAATGCAGTTTCTCAGAAAGCTTCTCTTTAGTTATTATGTGAGGATATTTCCTTTATCACCATGGGCCCCTATAGGTTCCCAAATATCACTTTGCAGATTTCACGAAAAGAGTTTTAGCAAACTGCTTCTTGAGGCAGAGGTTGTAACTCTGTGAGATGAACTCACAGATCAGAAAAAGTTTCACAGAAAGCTTCTTTCACGTTTTGAACGGATGAAATTTCCTTTATCAACGTAGGCATCAATGTGATCCAAAGAAGCCCTTCTCAGTTGCCCAAAGACAGTGTTAATGGACTGCTCCACGAAACATAAGTGTAACTCTGTGAGATGAATTCGCACATCACCAAGAAGTTTCTAAGAAAGCTTCTTTCTAGTTTTCATCTGTGGTATTTCCTTGTCACTGTAATGTTCATTGCGCTATGAAGTATCTAATTGTAGATTTCCAGAAAAACTGTGCTAACAAACTGATCACTGAAGAGAAACGTTGTAACTCTTGCGTTGCATTCAAACATGGCAATTGCAAGTATCTCTGAAAGCTTCTCTTTAGTTTATTATGTGAGATATTTCCTTATCACCATGGCCCCAATAGGCTCCCACATATCACTTTGCAGATTCCACGAAAAGAGAGTTAGCAAACTGCTTCTTGAGGCAGAGGGTTGTAACTCTGTGAGATGAACTCACAGATCAGAAAGAAGTTTCTCAGAAAGCTTCTTTCACGTTTTGAACGGATGACATTTCCTTTATCAAGCGTTAGGCCTCAATGTGATCCAATAAGCCCTTCTCAGATTCCTCAAGACAGTGTTAATGGACTGCTCCACGAAACATAAGTGTAACTCTGTGAGATGAATTCACACATCACCAAGAAGTTTCTAAGAAAGCTTCTTTCTAGTTTTCATCTGTGGATATTTCCTTTGTCACTGTAATGTTCATTGCGCTATGAAGTATCTAATTGCAGATTTCCAGAAAACTGTGCTAACAAACTGATCACTGAAGAGAAACGTGTAACTCTGTGAGTTGCATTCACACATTGGCAATGCAGTTTCTCAGAAAGCTTCTCTTTAGTTATTATGTGAGGATATTTCCTTTATCACCATGGGCCCCAATAGGCTCCCAAATATCACTTTGCAGATTCCACGAAAAGAGTGTTAGCAAACTGCTTCTTGAGGCAGAGGTTGTAACTCTGTGAGATGAACTCACAGATCAGAAAGAAGTTTCTCAGAAAGCTTCTTTCACGTTTTGAACGGATGAAATTTCCTTTATCAGCGTAGGCCTCAATGTGATCCAAAGAAGCCCTTCTCAGATTCCTCAAAGACAGTGTTAATGGACTGCTCCACGAAACATAAGTGTAACTCTGTGAGATGAATTCACACATCACCAAGAAGTTTCTAAGAAAGCTTCTTTCTAGTTTTCATCTGTGGATATTTTCCCTTTGTCACTGTTATGTTCATTGCGCTATGAAGTATCTAATTGCAGATTTCCAGAAAAACTGTGCTAACAAACTGATCACTGAAGAGAAACGTGTAAACTCTGTGAGTTGCATTCACAATGGCAATGCAGTTTCTCAGAAAGCTTCTCTTTCGTTATTATGTGAAGGATATTTCCTTATTCACCATGGGCCCACATAGGACTCCTCTAAATATCACTTTGCAGATTCCACGAAAGAGTGTTAGCAAACTTCTTCTTGAGGGCAGAGGTTTTAACTCTGTGAGAATGAACTCCAGATCAGAAAGAAGTTTCTCAGAAAGCTGCTTTCACGGTTGAACGGAATGAAATTTTTCCTTTATCAGCGTAGGCATCAATGTGATGCCAAGAAGCCCTTCTCAGAATTCCTCCAAAGACAGTGTTAATGGAACTGCTCCCCCGACACATAAGTGTAACTTGTGAGAGATTCCCACATCACCAAAGAAGTTTCTAGAAAGCTTATTTCAGTTTTCATCTGTGGATATTTCCTTTGTCACTGTAATGTTCATTGCGCTATGAAGTATCTAATTGCAGATTCCAGAAAACTGTGCTAACAAACTGATCACTGAGAGAAACGTGTAACTCTGTGAGTTTGCATTCACACTGCAATGCGTTTCTCAGAAAGCTTCTCTTTAGTTATTATGTGAGGATATTCCTTTATCACCATGGGCCCAATAGGCTCCCAAATATCACTTTGCAGATTCCACGAAAGAGTGTTAGCAAACTTCTTCTTGAGGCAGAGGTTGTAACTCTGTGAGATGAACTCACAGATCAGAAAGAAGTTTCTCAGAAGCTTCTTTCACGTTTTGAACGGATGAAATTTCCTTTATCAGCGTAGGCCTCATGTGATCCAAAAGCCCTTCTCAGATTCCTCAAAGACAGTGTTAATGACTGCTCACTGCCCACGAACCATAAGTGTAACTCTGTAGATGAATTCACACACACACCAAGAAGTTTCTAAAGAAGCTTTCCTTTCTTGTTTTCATCTGTGGGATATTTCCTTGTCACTGTAATGTTCCATTCGCTATGAAAGTATCTAATTGCAGATTTCCAGAAAACGTGCTAACAAACTATCACGAGAGAAACGTGTAACTCTGTGGTTCTTCACACTTGGCAATGCAGTTTCTTCTCAGAAAGCTTCGTTTAGTTTATTATGTGAGGATATTTCCCTTATCACCATGGCCCCCTAATAGGCTCCCAAATATCACTTTGCAGATTCCACGAAAGAGTGTTAGCAAACTGCTTCTGAGGCAGAGGTTGTAACTCTTGAGATGAACTCACAGATCAGAAAGAAGTTTCTCAGAAAGCTTCTTTTCACGTTTTGAACGATGAAATTCCTTTATCAGCGTAGGCCTCAATGTGATCCAAAGAAGCCCTTCTCAGATTCCTCAAGACAGTTTATGGACTGCTCCACGAAACTAAGTGTAACTCGTGAGATGAATTCACACATCACCAGAAGTTTCTAAGAAGCTTCTTTCTGTTTCATCTGTGGATATTTCCTTTGTCACTGTAATGTTCATTGTGCTATGAAGTATCTAATTGCAGCAGATTTCCAGAAAACTGTGCTACAAAACAGTCACTGAAGGAAACTGTAACTCTGTGGTTGCATTCACACACTGGCAATGCAGTTTCTTCAGAAAAGCTTCTCTTTAGTTATTATGTGAGGATATTTCCTTTATCACCGTGGGCCCCACTCGGCTCTCCCAATATCACTTTGCAGATTCCACGAAAAGAGTGTTAGCAAACTGCTTCTTGAGGCAGAGGTTGTAACTCTGTGAGATGACTCACAGTAGAAGAAGTTTCTTCTAGAAAGCTTCTTTCTACTTTTTATTGGAAGATTTTCCATTGGGCCCCATTGTTTTGCAAAGGGATCCGGATATCTTCTCCAGATCCATCAAAGAATATTGTAAGGCCACGCGTCGTAACGAATACGCTAACTTAGATGAGTTGAATGTCACACATCACAAGCGTGTTTCCTAGAAAGCTTCTTTGCTTTATAAGATCGACGGTTTATTTGTGGATCTTGAGATCCTACCCCTGTGGCCATTGGCAGAACTTGCGAAAATTTCTGCTAGGGAATTCCAGGTGGAAAACTGATGGACTCTGTGAGTGAATTCACACAACAAAGTTTTTGAGAAGGCGTCTTTCTTGCAGGTTCTCTGAGATATTCCTTATTCAGCATGCGATTAATGTCCAAGACATCAATCTGAGATTCCCAAAATGAGTGTAGGAAACTCCTCCGAAAGGTATAGTAACACTGTGAAATGAATTCACAATCACAAACATTTCTCAAAAGCTTCCGCTTTCTCTTGAGGATATTTCCTTCTCCTTCTATTGTTCTCAAAGCTATGCTTAATATATTCTGAATCAGGAAACAGCTATCACAAAACTTCCAAGAAACCCTGGTAAAATCTGATTTCATTCACTCTGGAAGATTTCTCAGAAGCTTCTTGTTGTGGTACTTCAGCCCACAGATGTCCATCATTGATTTCCACGAAAACTTCTAGCAAATTTCGCAGTATCTGAATAGGCCACACGTGGTTGCTCAAGACCCAATAACTCGTCTTACTAAAGAAAGAAGCTTTCTGAGAAACCCTTTGTGATGTGTGAATTCAACTCCGACTAAGTTCATCTGTATTCGTGTGGGTCCTAACCCTATTTGTGTGGATCTGATGAAAATATCTCCTATCCTTTGAAAACAATGTTGAGAATGGAAATTCATCTTCCATAAAATGAGAAAGAGCTTTCTGAGAAACTTCTTTCTGATCTGAGTTCATCTCACAGAGTTACAACCTCTGCCTCAAGAAGCAGTTTGCTAACACTCTTTTCGTGAATCTGCAAAGTGATATTTGGGAGCCTATTGGGCCCATGTGATAAAGGAAATATCCTCACATAATAACTAAAGAGAAGCTTTCTGAGAAACTGCATTGCCATGGGTGAATGCAACTCACAGAGTTACAGTTTCTCTTCTTTTCTGTTTGTTAGCACAGTTTTCTGGAATCTGCTTTAGACTTCATAGCACATGAACATTACAGTGACAAAGGAAAATCCACAGATGAAACAAGAAAAGCTTTCTTAGAACTTCTTGGTGAGTGGTGAATCATCTCACAGAGTTACACTTATGTTTCGTGGAGCAGTCCATTAACACTGTCTTTGAGGAATCTGAGAAGGGCTTCTTTGGATCACATTGAGGCCTACGCTGATAAGGAAATTTCATCCGTTCAAAACGTGAAAGAACTTTCTGAGAAACTCTTTCTGATCTGTGAGTTCATCTCACAGAGTTACAACCTCTGCCTCAAGAAGCAGTTTGCTAACACTCTTTTCGTGGAATCTGCAAAGTGATATTTGGGAGCCTATTGGCCCGGTGATAAAGGAAATATCCTCACTAATAACTAAAGAGAACTTCTGAAAACTGCATTGCCATGTTGAATGCACTACAGAGTTACACGTTTCTCTTCTTGATCTGTTTGTTAACAGTTTTCTGGAAATCTGCAATTAGATACTTCATAGCGCAATGAACATTACAGTGACAAAGGAAATATCCCAAGATGAAAACAAGAAAGAAGCTTTCTTGAAACTTCTTGTGTGTGTGAATTCATCTCACAGAGTTACACTTATGTTTCGTGGAGCAGTCCATTAACACTGTCTTTGAGGAATCTGAGAAGGGCTTCTTTGGATCACATTGAGGCCTACGCTGATAAGGAAATTTCATCCGTTCAAAACGTGAAAGAAGCTTTCTGAGAAACTTCTTTCTGATCTGTGAGTTCACTCACAGATTTACAACCTGCCTCAAGAAGCAGTTTGCTAACACTCTTTTCGTGGAATCTGCAAAGTGATATTTGGGACCTATTGGGGCCCAGTGATAAAGAAATATCCTCACATAATAACTAAAGAGAAGCTTTCTGAGAAACTGCATTGCCATGTGTGAATGCAACTCACAGAGTTACACGTTTCTCTTCTTGACTGTTTGTTAGCACAGTTTTCTGGAAATCTCAATTAGATACTTCATAGCGCAATGAACATACAGTGACAAAGGAAATATCCACAGATGAAAACAAGAAGAGCTTTCTTAGAAACTTCTTGGTGATGTGTGAATTCATCTCACAGAGTTACACTTATGTTTCGTGGAGCAGTCCATTAACACTGTCTTGAGGAATCTGAGAAGGCTTCTTTGGATCACATTGAGGCCTACGCTTGATAAGGAAATTTCATCCGTTCAAAACGTGAAAGAAGCTTTCTGAGAAACTTCTTTCTGATCTGTGAGTTCATCTCCAGAGTTACAACCTCTGCCTCAAGAAGCAGTTTGCTAACACTCTTTTCGTGGAATCTGCAAAGTGATATTTGGGAGCCTATTGGGGCCCAGGTGATAAAGGATATCCTCACATAATAACTAGAGAACTTTCTGAGAAACTGCATTGCCATTGTGATGCAACTCACAGAGTTACACTTTTCTCTTCTTGATCGTTTGTTAGCACAGTTTCTGGAAATCTGCAATTAGATCCTTCATAGCGCAATGAACTACAGTGACAAAGGAAATATCCACAGATGAAAACTAGAAAGAAGCTTTCTTAGAACTCTTGTGATGTGTGAATTCATCTCACAGAGTTACACTTATGTTTCGTGGAGCAGTCCATAACACTGTCTTTGGGATCTGAGAGGGCTTCTTTGGATCACATTGAGGCCTACGCTGATAAAGGAAATTTCATCCGTTCAAAACTGAAAGAAGCTTTCTGAGAAACTTCTTTCTGATCTGTGAGTTCATCTCACAGAGTTACAACCTCTGCCTCAAGAAGCAGTTTGCTAACACTCTTTTCGTGGAATCTGCAAAGTGATTTTGGGAGCCTATTGGGGCCCAGGTGATAAAGGAAATATCCTCACATAATACTAAAGAGAAAATAAAAAGAA
>NW_022144120.1:0-32606 GCF_007565055.1 Rhinopithecus roxellana
CCTGTTGTCACTGTAATGTTTCATTGCGGCTATGAGTAACTCATTGCAGATTTCCAGAAAACTGTGCTAACAAACTGATCACTAAGAGAACGTTAACTCTGTGAGTTGCATTCACACTTGGCAATGCAGTTTCTCAGAAAGCTTCTTTAGTTATTAGTGAGGATATTTCCTTTATCACCATGGGCCCCAAGAGCTCCCAAATATCACTTTGCAGATTCCACGAAAAGAGTGTTAGCAAACTGCTTCTTGAGGCAGAGGTTGTAACTCTGTGAGATGAACTCACAGATCAAAAGAAGTTTCTCAGAAAGCTTCTTTCATCACGTTTGAACGGATGAAATTTCCTTTATCACGTAGCCTCAATGTGATCCAAAGAAGCCCTTCTCAGATTCCTCAAAGACAGTGTTAATGGACTGCTCCACGAAACATAAGTGTAACTCTGTGAGATGAATTCACACATCACCAAGAAGTTTCTAAGAAAGCTTCTTTCTAGTTTTCATCTGTGGATATTTCCTTTGTCACTGTAATGTTCATTGCGCTATGAAGTATCTAATTGCAGATTTCCAGAAAACTGTGCTACAAACTGATCACTGAAGAGAAACGTGTAACTCGTGAGTTGCATTCACACTTGGCAATGCAGTTTCTCAGAAAGCTTCTCTTTAGTTATTATGTGAGGATATTTCCTTTATCACCATGGGCCCCAAAGGCTCCCAAATATCACTTTGCAGATTCCACAAAAGAGTGTTAGCAAACTGCTTCTTGAGGCAGAGGTTGTAACTCTGTGAGATGAACTCACAGATCAGAAAGAAGTTCCTCAGAAAGCTTCTTCACACGTTTTGAACGGATGAAATTTCCTTTATCAGCGTAGGCCTCAATGTGATCCAAAGAGCCCTTCTCAGATTCCTCAAAGACAGTGTTAATGGACTGCTCCACGAAACATAATGTGTAACTCTGTGAGATGAATTCACACATCACCAGAAGTTTCTAAGAAAGCTTCTTTCTAGTTTTCATCTGTGGATATTTCCTTTGTCACTGTAATGTTCATTGCGCTATGAAGTATCAATTGCAGATTTCCAGAAAACTGTGCTAACAAACTGATCACTGAAGAGAAACGTTAACTCTGTGAGTTGCATTCACACTTGGCAATGCAGTTTCTCAGAAAGCTTCTCTTTAGTTATTATGTGAGGAATTTCCTTATCACCATGGGCCCCAATAGGCTCCCAATATCACTTTGCAGATTCCACGAAAAGAGTGTTAGCAAACTGCTTTGAGGCAGAGGTTGTAACTCTGTGAGATGAACTCACAGATCAGAAAGAAGTTTCTCAGAAAGCTTCTTTCACGTTTTGAACGGATGAAATTTCCTTTATCAGCGTAGGCCTCAATGTGATCCAAAGAAGCCCTTCTCAGATTCCTCAAAGACAGTGTTAATGGACTGCTCCACGAAACATAAGTGTAACTCTGTGAGATGAATTCCACACATCACCAGAAGTTTCTAAGAAAGCTTCTTTCTAGTTTTCATCTGTGGATATTTCCTTTGTCACTGTAATGTCATTGCGCTATGAAGTATCTATTGCAGATTTCCAGAAAACTGTGCTAACAAACTGATCACTGAAGAGAAACGTGTAACTCTGTGAGTTGCATTCACACTGGCAATGCAGTTTCTCAGAAAGCTTCTCTTTAGTTATTATGTGAGGATATTCCTTTATCACCATGGGCCCCAATAGGCTCCCAATATCACTTTGCAGATTCCACGAAAAGAGTGTTAGCAAACTGCTTCTTGAGGCAGAGGTTGTAACTCTGTGAGATGAACTCCAAGATCAGAAAGATTTCTCAGAAAGCTTCTTTCACGTTTTGAACGGATGAAATTTCCTTTATCAGCGTAGGCCTCAATGTGATCCAAAGAAGCCCTTCTCAGATTCCTCAAAGACAGTGTTAATGGACTGCTCCACGAAACATAAGTGTAACTCTGTGAGATGAATTCACACTCACCAAGAAGTTTCTAAAAGTTCTTTCTAGTTTTCATCTGTGGATATTCCTTTGTCACGTAATGTTCATTGCGCTATGAAGTATCTATTGCAGATTTCCAGAAAACTGTGCTAACAAACTGATCACTGAAGAGAAACGTGTAACTCTGTGAGTTGCATTCACACTTGGCAATGCAGTTTCTCAGAAAGCTTCTCTTTAGTTATTATGTGAGGATATTCTTTATCACCATGGGCCCCAAAGGCTCCAAATATCACTTTGCAGATTCCACGAAAAGAGTGTTAGCAAACGCTTCTTGAGGCAGAGTTTGTAACTCTGTGAGATGAACTCACAGATCAGAAAGAAGTTTCTCAGAAAGCTTCTTCACGTTTTGAACGGATGAAATTTCCTTTATCAGCGTAGGCCCAATGTGATCCAAAGAAGCCCTTCTCAGATTCCTCAAAGACAGTGTTAATGGACTGCTCCACGAAACATAAGTGTAACTCTGTGAGATGAATTCACACATCACCAAGAAGTTTCTAAGAAAGCTTCTTTCTAGTTTTCATCTCTGTGGATATTCCTTTGTCACTGTAATGTTCATTGCGCTATGAAGATCTAATTGCAGATTTCCAGAAAACTGTGCTAACAAACGATCACTGAAGAGAAACGTGTAACTCTGTGAGTTGCATTCACACTTGGCAATGCAGTTTCTCAGAAAGCTTCTCTTTAGTTATTATGTGAGGATATTTCCTTTATCACCATGGGCCCCAAAGGCTCCCAAATATCACTTTGCAGATTCCACGAAAAGAGTGTTAGCAAACTGCTTCTTGAGGCAGAGGTTGTAACTCTTTGAGAGACTCACAGATCGAAAGAAGTTTCTCAGAAAGCTTCTTTCACGTTTTGAACGGATGAAATTTCCTTTATCAGCGTAGGCCTCAATGTGATCCAAAGAAGCCCTTCCAGATTCCTCAAAGACAGTGTTAATGGACTGCTCCACGAAACATAAGTGTAACTCTGTGAGATGAATTCACACATCACCAAGAAGTTTCTAAGAAAGCTTCTTTCTGTTTTCATCTGTGGATATTCCTTTGTCACTGTATGTTCATTGCGCTATGAAGTATCTATTGCAGATTTCCAGAAAACTGTGCAACAACTGACACTGAAGAGAAACGTGTAACTCTGTAGTTGCATTCACACTGGCAATGCAGTTTCTCAGAAAGCTCTCTCTTAGTTATTATGTGAGGTATTTCCTTTATCACCATGGGCCCCAATAGGCCCAAATATCACTTTTGCAGATTCCACCAGAAAAGAGTGTTAGCAAACTGCTTCTTGAGGCAGAGTTGTAACTCTGTGAGATGAACTCACAGATCAGAAGAAGTTTCTCAGAAAGCTTTTCTCACTTTTTGAACGGATGAAATTTCCTTTATCAGCGTAGGCCTCAAGTGATCCAAAGAAGCCCTTCTCAGATTCTCAAAGACAGTGTTTAATGGACTGCTCCACGAAACATAAGTGTAACTCGTGAGATGAATTCACACATCACCAAGAAGTTTCTAAGAAAGCTTCTTTCTTAGTTTTCATCTGTGGATATTTCCTTTGTCACTGTAAGTTTATTGCGCTATGAAGTATCTAATTGCAGATTTCCAGAAAACTGTGCTAACAAACTGATCACTGAAGAGAAACTGTAACTCTGTGAGTTGCATTCACACTTGGCAATGCAGTTTCTCAGAAAGCTTCTCTTTAGTTTATTATGTGAGGATATTTCCTTTATCACCATGGGCCCCAATAGGCTCCCAAATATCACTTGCAGATTCCACGAAAAGAGTGTTAGCAAACGCTTCTTGAGGCAGAGGTTGTAACTCGTGTGAGATGAACTCAAAGATCAGAAAGAAGTTTCTCAGAAAGCTTCTTTCACGTTTGAACGGATGAAATTCTTTATCAGCGTAGGCCTCAATGTGATCCAAAGAAGCCCTTCTCAGATTCCTCAAAGACAGTGTTAATGGACTGCTCCACGAAACATAAGTGTAACTCTGTGAGATGAATTCACACATCACCAAGAAGTTTCTAAGAAAGCTTCTTTCTATTTTTCACTGTGGATATTTCCTTTGTCACTGTAATGTTCATTGCGCTATGAAGTATCTAATTGCAGATTTCCAGAAAACGTGCTAACAAACTGATCACTGAAGAGAAACGTGTAACTCTGTGAGTTGCATTCACACTTGGCAATGCAGTTTCTCAGAAAGCTTCTCTTGTTTTATGTGAGGATATTTCCTTTATCACAATGGGCCCACAATAGGCTCCCAAATATCACTTTGCAGATTCCACGAAAAGAGTGTTAGCAAACTGCTTCTTGAGGCAGAGGTTGTAACTCTGTGAGATGAACTCAGTCAGATCAAAAGAAGTTTCAGAAAGCTTCTTTCACGTTTTGAACGGATGAAATTTCCTTTATCAGCGTAGGCCTCAATGTGATCCAAAGAAGCCCTTCTCAGATCTCAAAGACGAGTGTTAATGGACTGCTCCACGAAACATAAGTGTAACTCTGTGAGATGAATTCACCCATCACCAAGAAGTTTTCTAAGAAAGCTTCTTTCTAGTTTTTCATCTGTGGATATTTCCTTTGTCACTGTAATGTTCATTGCGCTATGAAGTTCTAATTGCAGATTTCCAGAAAACTGTGCTAACAAACTGATCACTGAAGAGAAACGTGTAACTCTGTGATTGCATTCACACTGGCAATGCAGTTTCTCAGAAAGCTTCTCTTTAGTTATTATGTGAGGATATTTCCTTTATCACCATGGGCCCCAATAGGCTCCCAAATATCACTTTGCAGATTCCACGAAAAGAGTGTTAGCAAACTGCTTCTTGAGGCAGAGGTTGTAACTCTGTGAGATGAACTCACAGATCAGAAAGAAGTTTCTCAGAAAGCTTCTTTCACGTTTTGAACGGATGAAATTTCCTTTATCAGCGTAGGCCTCAATGTGATCCAAAGAAGCCCTTCTCAGATTCCTCAAAGACAGTGTTAATGGACTGCTCCCACGAAACATAAGTGTAACTCGTGAGATGAATTCACACAACCCAAGAAGTTTCTAAGAAAGCTTCTTTCTAGTTTTCATCTGTGGATATTTCCTTTGTCACGTAATGTTCATGCGCTATGAAGTATCTATTGCAGATTTCCAGAAAACTGTGCTAACAAACTGATCACTGAAGAGAAACGTGTAACCTGTGAGTTGCATTCACACTTGGCAATGCAGTTCTCAGAAAGCTTCTCTTTAGTTATTATGTGAGGAATTTCCTTTATCACCATGGGCCCCAATAGGCTCCCAAATATCACTTTGCAGATTCCACGAAAAGAGTGTTAGCAAACTGCTTCTTGAGGCAGAGGTTGTAACTCTGTGAGATGAACTCACAGATCAGAAAGAAGTTTTCCAAAAGCTTCTTTCACGTTTTGAACGGAGTGAAATTTCCTTTATCAGCGTAGGCCTCAATGTGATCCAAAGAAGCCCTTCTCAGATTCCTCAAAGACAGTGTTAATGGACTGCTCCACGAAACATAAGTGTAACTCTGTGAGATGAATTCACACACACAAGAAGTTTCTAAGAAAGCTTCTTCTAGTTTTTCATCTGTGGATATTTCCTTTGTCACTGTATGTTCATTGCGCTATGAAGTATCTAATTGCAGATTTCCAGAAAACTGTGCTAACAAACTGATCACTGAAGAGAACGTGTAACCGGTGAGTTGCATTCACACTTGGCAATGCAGTTTCTCAGAAAGCTTCTCTTTAGTTATTATGTGAGGATATTTCCTTATCACCATGGGCCCCAATAGGCTCCCAAATCACTTGGCAGATTCCACGAAAAGAGTGTTAGCAAACTGCTTCTTGAGGCAGAGGTTGTAACTCTGTGAGATGAACTCACAGATCAGAAAGAAGTTTCTCAGAAAGCTTCTTTCACGTTTTGAACGGATGAAATTTCCTTTATCAGCGTAGGCCTCAATGTGATCCAAAGAAGCCCTTCTCAGATTCCTCAAAGACAGTGTTAATGGACTGCTCCACGAAAACATAAGTGTAACTCTGTGAGATGAATTCACACATCACCAAGAAGTTCTAAGAAAGCTTCTTTCTGGTTTTCACTGTGGATATTTCCTTTTGTCACTGTAGTTCATTGCGCTATGAAGTATCTAATGCAGATTTCCAGAAAACTGTGCTAACAAACTGATACACTGAAGAGAAACGTGTAACTCTGTGAGTTGCATTCACACTTGGCAATGCAGTTTCTCAGAAAGCTTCTCTTTAGTTATTATGTGAGGATATTTCCTTTATCACCATGGGCCCCAATAGGCTCCCAAAATCACTTTGCAGATTCCACGAAAAGAGTGTTAGCAAACTGCTTCTTGAGGCAGAGGTGGTAACTCTGTGAGATGAACTCACAGATCAGAAAGAAGTTTCTCAGAAAGCTTCTTTCACGTTTGTGAACGGATAATTTCCTTTATCAGCGTAGGCCTCAATGTGATCCAAAGAAGCCCTCTCAGATTCCTCAAAGACAGTGTTAATGGACTGCTCCACGAAACATAAGTGTAACTCTGTGAATGAATTCACACATCACCAGAAGTTTCTAAGAAAGTCTTTCTAGTTTTCATCTGTGGATATTCCTTTGTCACTGTAATGTTCATGCGCTATGAAGTATCTATTGCAGATTTCCAGAAAACTGTGCTAACAAACGATCACTGAAGAGAAAGTGTAACTCTGTGAGTTGCATTCACACTGGCAATGCAGTTTCTCAGAAAGCTTCTCTTTAGTTATTATGTGAGGATATTTCCTTATTCACCATGGGCCCCAATAGGCTCCCAAATACACTTTGCAGATTCCACGAAAAGAGTGTTAGCAAACTGCTTCTTGAGGCAGAGGTTGTAACTCTGTGAGATGAACTCACAGATCAGAAAGAAGTTTCTCAGAAAGCTTCTTTCACGTTTGGAACGGATGAAATTCCTTTATCAGCGTAGGCCTCAATGTGATCCAAAGAAGCCCTTCTCAGATTCCTCAAAGACATGTTAATGGACTGCTCCACGAAACATAAGTGTAACTCTGTGAGATGAATTCACACATCACCAAGAAGTTTCTAAGAAAGTTCTTTCTAGTTTTCATCGTGGATTTTCCTTTGTCACGTAATGTTCATTGCGCATGAAGTATCTATGCAGATTTCCAGAAAACTGGGCTAACAAACGATCACTGAAGAGAAACGTGTAACTCTGTGAGTTGCATTCACACTGGCAATGCAGTTTCTCAGAAAGCTTCTCTTTAGTTATTATGTGAGGATATTTTTACACCTGGGCCCCAATAGGCTCCCAAATATCACTTTGCAGATTCCACGAAAGAGTGTTAGCAAACTGCTTCTTGAGGCAGAGGTTGTAACTCTGTGAGATGAACTCACAGAAAGAAAGAAGTTTCTCAGAAGCTTCTTTCACGTTTTGAACGGATGAAATTTCCTTTATCAGCGTAGGCCTCAATTGGACCAAGAAGCCCTTCTCAGATTCCTCAAAGACGTGTTAAGGATGCTCCACGAAACATAAGTGTAACTCTGTGAGATGAATCACAATCACCAAGAAGTTTCTAGAAAGCTTCTTTCTAGTTTTCATCTGTGGATATTTTCCTTTGTCCTGTAATGTTCATTGCGCTATGAAGTATCTAATGCAGATTCTCAGAAAACTGTGCTAACAAACTGATCACTGAAGAGAAACGTGTAACTCTGTGAGTGTGCATTCACACTTGGCAATGCAGTTTCTCAGAAAGCTTCTCTTTAGTTATTATGTGAGGATATTTCCTTATCACCATGGGCCCCATAGGCTCCAAATATCACTTGCAGATTCCACGAAAAGAGTGTTAGCAAACTGCTTCTTGAGGCAGAGTTGTAACTCTGTGAGATGAACTCACAGATCAGAAAGAAGTTTCTCAGAAAGCTTCTTTCACGTTTTGAACGGATGAAATTTCCTTTATCACGCGTAGGCCTCAATGTGATCCAAAGAAGCCCTTCTCAGATTCCTCAAAGACAGTGTTAAGGACTGCTCCACGAAACATAAGTGTAACTCTGTGAGATGAATTCACACATCACCAAGAAGTTTTCAAGAAAGCTTCTTTCAGTTTTCATCTGTGGATATTCCTTTGTCACTGTAATGTTCATTGCGCTATGAAGTATCTATTGAAGATTTCCAGAAAACTGTGCTAACAAACTGATCACTGAAGAGAAACGTGTAACTCTGTGAGTTGCATTCACACTTGGCAATGCAGTTTCTCAGAAAGCTTCTCTTTAGTTATTATGTGAGGATATTCCTTTATCACCATGGGCCCCAATAGGCTCCCAAATACCACTTTGCAGATTCCACGAAAAGAGTGTTAGCAAACTGCTTCTTGAGGCAGAGGTTGTAACTCTGTGAGATGAACTCACAAATCAGAAAGAAGTTTCTCAGAAAGTTCTTTCACGTTTTGAACGGATGAAATTTCCTTTATCAGCGTAGCTCAAGGTGATCCAAAGAAGCCCTTCTCAGATTCCTCAAAGACAGTGTTAATGGACTGCTCCACGAAACATAAGTGTAACTCTGAGATGAATCACACACACCAAGAAGTTTCTAAGAAGCTCTTTCTAGTTTTCATCTTGGATATTCCTTTCGTCACTGTAATGTTCATTGCGCTATGAAGTATCATTGCAGATTTCCAGAAAACTGTGCTAACAAACTGATCACTGAAGAGAACATGTAACTGTGGAGTTGCATTCACACTTGGCAATGCAGTTTCTCAGAAAGCTTCTCTTTAGTTATTATGTGAGGATATTTCCTTTCATCCACATGGGCCCCAATAGGCTCCCAATAATCACTTTGCAGATTCCACAGAAAAGAGTGTTAGCAACGCTTCTCTTCGTGAGGCAGAGGTTGTAACTCTGTGAGATGAACTCACAGATCAAAAAGAAGTTTCTCAGAAAGCTTCTTTCACGTTTTGAACGGATGAAATTTCCTTTATCAGCGTAGGCCCAAGGTGATCCAAAGAAGCCCTCTCAGATTCCTCAAAGACAGTGTTAATGGACTGCTCCACGAAACATAAGTGTAACTCGTGAGATGAATTCACACATCACCAAGAATTTCAAGAAAGTTCTTTCAGTTTTCATCTGTGGATATTTCCTTTGTCACGGTAATGTTCATTGCGCTAGAAGTATCTATTGCAGATTTCCAGAAAACTGTGCTAACAAACTGATCACTGAAGAGAAACGTGTAACTCTGTGAGTTGCATTCACACTTGGCAATGCAGTTTCTCAGAAAGCTTCTCTAGTTATTATGTGAGGATATTTCTTTATCACCATGGGCCCCAATAGGCTCCCAAATATCACTTTGCAGATTCCACAAAAAGAGTGTTAGCAAACTGCTTCTTGAGGCAGAGGTTGTAACTCGGTGAGATGAACTCACAGATCAGAAAGAAGTTTCTCAGAAAGCTTCTTCACGTTTTGAACGGATGAAATTTCCTTTATCAGCGTAGGCCTCAATGTGATCCAAAGAACCCTTCTCAGATTCCTCAAAGACAGTGTTAATGGACGGCTCCACGAAACATAAGTGTAACTCTGTGAGATGAATCACACACACCAAGAAGTTTCTAAGAAAGCTTCTTTCTAGTTTTCATCTGTGGATATTTCCTTTGTCACTGTAATGTTCATTGCGCATGAAGTACTAATTGCAGATTTCCAGAAAACTGTGCTAACAAACTGATCACGAAGAGAACGTGTAACTCTGTGAGTTGCATTCACACGTGGCAATGCAGTTTTCAGAAAGCTTTCTTTAGTTATTATGTGGGAGATTTCCTTTATCACCATGGGCCCCAATAGGCTCCCAAATATCACTTTGCAGATTCCACGAAAAGAGTGTTAGCAAACTGCTCTTGAGGCAGAGGTTGTAACTCTGTGAGATGAACTCACAGATCAGAAGAAGTTCTCAGAAAGCTTCTTTCACGTTTTGAACGGATGAAATTTCCTTTATCAGCGTAGGCCTCAATGTGATCCAAAGAAGCCCTTCTCAGATTCCTCAAAGACAGTGTAATGGACTGCCCCACGAAACATAAGTGTAACTCTGTGAGATGAATTCACACATCACCAAGAAGTTTCTAAGAAAGCTTCTTTCTAGTTTCATCTGTGGATATTTCCTTTGTCACTGTATGTTCATTGCGCTATGAAGTATCTAATTGCAGATTCCAGAAAACTGTGCTAACAAACTGATCACTGAAGAGAAACGTGTAACTCTGTGAGTTGCATTCACACTTGGCAATGCAGTTTCTCAGAAGCTTCTCTTAGTTATTATGTGAGGTATTTCCTTTATCACCATGGGCCCCAATAGGCTCCCAAATATCACTTTGCAGATTCCACGAAAAGAGTGTTAGCAAACTGCTCTTCTTGAGGCAGAGTTGTAACTCTGTGAGATGAACTCACAGATCAGAAAGAAGTTTCTCAGAAAGCTTCTTTCACGTTTGAACGGATGAAATTTCCTTTATCACGTAGGCCTCAAGTGATCCAAAGAAGCCCTTCTCAGATTCCCAAAGACAGTGTTAAGGGACTGCTCCACAAACATAAGTGTAACTCTGTGAGATGAATCACACATCACCAAGAAGTTTCTAAGAAAGCTTCTTTCTATTTTTCATCTGTGGATATTTCCTTTGTCACGTAATGTTCATTGCGCTATGAAGTATCATTGCAGATTCCAGAAAACTGTGCTAACAAACTGATCACTGAAGAGAAACGTAACTCGTGAGTTGCATTCACACTTGGCAATGCAGTTTCTCAGAAAGCTTCTCTTAGTTTTATATGTGAGGATATTTCCTTTATCACCAGGGGCCCCAATAGGCTCCCAATAATACTTTGCAGATTCCACAAAAGAGTTTTAGCAAACTGCTTCTTAGGCAGAGGTTGTAACTCTGTGAGATGAACTCACAGATCAGAAAGAAGTTTCTCAGAAGCTCTTTCACGTTTGAACGGATGAAATTCCTTTATCAGCGTAGGCCTCAATGTGATCCAAAGAAGCCCTCTCAGATTCCTCAAAGACAGTGTTAATGGACTGCTCCACGAAACATAAGTGTAACTCTGTGAGATGAATTCACACACACCAAGAAGTTTCTAAGAAAGCTTCTTTCTAGTTTTCATCTGTGGATATTTCCTTTGTCACTGTAATGTTCATTGCGCTATGAAGTATCTAATTGCAGATTTCCAGAAAACTGTGTAACAACTGAAACTGAAGAGAAACGGTAACTCTGTGAGTTGCATTCAC
This sequence comes from Rhinopithecus roxellana, assembly GCF_007565055.1. NCBI lineage: Eukaryota > Metazoa > Chordata > Mammalia > Primates > Cercopithecidae > Rhinopithecus > Rhinopithecus roxellana. The sequence goes on from NW_022144120.1 coordinate 11,245, forward strand.
ACTTGGCAATGCAGTTCTCAGAAAGCTCTCTTTAGTTTTATGTGGGATATTTCCTTTATCACCATGGCCCCAATAGCTCCCAAATATCACTTTGCAGATTCCACGAAAAGAGTGTTAGCAAACTGCTTCTTGAGGCAGAGGTTGTAACTCTGTGAGATGAACTCACAGATCAGAAAGAAGTTTCTCCAGAAAGCTTCTTTCACGTTTGAACGGATGAAATTTCCTTTATCAGCGTAGGCCTCAATGTGATCCAAAGAAGCCCTTCTCAGATTCCTCAAAGACAGTGTTAATGGACTGCTCCAGAAACATAAGTGTAACTCTGTGAGATGAATTCACACATCACCAAGAAGTTTCTAAGAAAGCTCTTTCAGTTTTCATCTGTGGATATTTCCTTTGTCACTGTATGTTCATTGCGCTATGAAGTATCTATTGCAGATTTCCAGAAAACTGTGCTAACAAACTGACACGAAGAGAAACGTGTAACTCGGTGAGTTGCATTCACACTTGGCAATGCAGTTTCTCAGAAAGCTTCTCTTTAGTATTATGTGAGGATATTTCCTTATCACCATGGGCCCCAATAGGCTCCCAAATATCACTTTGCAGATTCCACGAAAAGAGTGTTAGCAAACTGCTTCTGAGGCAGAGGTTGTAACTCTGTGAGATGAACTCACAGATCAGAAAGAAGTTTCTCAGAAAGCTTCTTCACGTTTTGAACGGATGAAATTTCCTTATCAGCGTAGGCCTCAATGTGATCCAAAGACCCTTCTCAGATTCCTCAAGACATGTTAATGGACTGCCACGAAACAAATGTAACTCTGTGAGATGAATTCACACAAACCAGAAGTTTCTAAGAAAGCTCTTTCTAGTTTTTCATCTGTGGATATTCCTTTGTCTGTAATGTTCATTGCGCATGAAGTATCTATTGCAGATTTCCAGAAAACTGTGCTAACAAACTGATCACTGAAGAGAAAACGTGTAACTCTGTGAGTTGCATTCACACTGGCAATGCAGTTTCCTCAGAAAGCTTCTCTTTAGTTATTATGTGAGGATATTTCCTTTATCCCCATGGCCCCCAAAGCTCCCAATATCACTTGCAGATTCAACGAAAAGAGTGTTAGCAAACTGCTCTTGAGGCAGAGGTTGTAACTCTGTGAGATGAACTCACAGATCAGAAAGAAGTTCCTCAGAAAGCTTCTTTCACGTTTTGAACGGATGAAATTTCCTTTATCAGCGTAGGCTCAATGTGATCCAAAGAAGCCCTTCTCAGATTCCTCAAAGAATGTTTAATGGACTGCTCCACAAACATAATGTAACTCTGGGAGATGAATTCACACAATCACCAAGAAGTTTCTAAGAAAGCTTCTTTCTATTTTCTCGTGGATATTCCTTTGTCACGTAATGTTCATTGCGCTATGAGTATCATTGCAGATTTCCAGAAAACTGTGCTAACAACTGATCACGGAAGAGAAAGTGTAACTGTGAGTTGCATTCACACTTGGCAATGCAGTTTTCTCAGAAAGCTTCTCTTGTATTATGTGAGGATATTCTTTATCACCATGGGCCCAATAGGCTCCCAATACACTTTGCAGATTCCACGAAAAGAGTGTAGCAAACTGCTTCTTGAGGCAGAGTTGTAACTCTGTGAGATGAACTCACAGATCAGAAAGAAGTTTCTCAGAAAGCTTCTTTCACGTTTTTGAACGGATGAAATTTTCCTTTATAAGCGTAGGCCTCAATGTGATCCAAAGAAGCCCTTCTCAGATTCCTCAAAGACGGTTATGACTGCTCCACGAAAATAAGTGTACTCTGTGAGATGATTCCACAACACCAAGAATTTTCTAAGAAAGCTTCTTTCTAGTTTTCATCTGTGGATATTTCCTTTGTCACTGTAAGTGTTCATTGCGCTATGAAGTATCTAATTGCAGATTTCCAGAAAACTGTGCTAACAAACTGATCACTGAAGAGAACGTGTAACTCTGTGAGTTGCATTCACACTTGCAAGCAGTTTCTCAGAAAGCTTTCTTAGTAATTATGATAAAAATAAAAAAAAAAAATGGGTTGCATAATTGGTTCCCATAAATTTTGCATATATTGCATACTCAGAACATATAAAAAAAATAAAAAATAATAATACTAAAAAAGCTTTCTGAGAAACTAATTGCCAATGTGTGAATGCACTCACAGAGTTCACTTTCTCTTCAGTGATCATTTTTTAGCACAGTTTTCGGAAATCTGCAATTAGATCTTCATAGCGAGAACATTACAGTGACAAAGGAATATCCACAGATGAAAATAGAAAGAAGCTTTCTTAGAAACTTCTTGGTGATGTGTGAATTCATCTCACGAGTTACACTATGTTTCGTGGAGCATTCCATTAACACTGTCTTTAGGATCTGAGAAGGCTTCTTTGGATCACATTGAGGCCTACGCTGATAAAGGAAATTTCATCCGTTCAAACGTGAAAGAGCTTTCTGAGAAACTTCTTTCTGATCTGTGAGTTCATCTCACAGAGTTACAACTCTGTCCTCAAGAAGCAGTTTGCTAACACTCTTTTCGTGGAATCTGCAAAGTGATATTTGGAGCCTATTGGGCCCATGGTGATAAAGGAATATCCTCACAAATAAACTAAGAGAAAGCTTTCTGAGAAACTGCATTGCCAGTGTGAATGCAACTCACAGAGTTACACTTTTCTTCAGTGATCATTTGTTAGCACAGTTTTCTGGAAATCTGCAATAGATACTTCATAGCGCAATGAACATTACGTGACAAAGGAAATATCCACAGATGAAAAACTAGAAAGAACTTTCTTAGAAACTTCTTGGTGATGTGTGATTCACTCACAGAGTTACCTTATGTTTCGTGGAGCAGTCCATTAACACGTCTTTGAGGAATCTGAGGGCTTCTTTGGAACATTGAGGCCTACGCGATAAAGGAATTTCATCCGTTCAAACGTGAAAGAAGCTTTCTGAGAACTTCTTTCTGATCTGTGAGTTCATCTCACAGAGTTACACCTCTGCCTCAAGAAGCAGTTTGCTAACACTCTTTCCTGGAATCTGCAAATGATATTTGGGAGCCTATTGGGCCCATGGTGATAAAGGAATATCCTCACATAATAACTAAGAGAAGCTTTCTGAGAAACTGCATTGCCATGTGTGAATGCAACTCACAGAGTTACACGTTTCTCTTCATGATCAGTTTGTTAGCACAGTTTTGCTGGAAATCTGCAATAGATACTCATAGCGCAATGAACATTACAGTGACAAAGGAAATATCCACAGATGAAAACTAGAAAGAAGCTTTCTTAGAAACTTCTTGGTGATGTGTGAATTCATCTCACAGAGTTACACTTATTTTCGTGGAGCAGTCCATTAACACTGTCTTTGAGGAATCTGAGAAGGGCTTCTTTGGATCACTTGAGGCCTACCTGATAAAGGAAATTCATCCGTTCAAAACGTGAAAGAAGCTTTCTGAGAAACTTCTTTCTGATCTGTGAGTTCATCTCACAGAGTTACAACCTCTGCCTCAAGAAGCAGTTTGCTAACACTCTTTCGTGGAATCTGCAAAGTGATTTGGGAGCCTATTGGGGCCATGGTGATAAAGGAAATATCCTCACATAATAACTAAAGAGAAGCTTTCTGAGAAACTGCATTGCCAGTGTGAATGCAACTCACAGAGTTACACTGTTCTCTTCAGTGATCAGTTTGTTAGCACAGTTTTTCTGGAAATCTGCAATTAGATCTTCATAGCGCAATGAACATTACAGTGACAAAGAAATATCCACAGATGAAAACTAGAAAGAAGCTTTCTTAGAAACTTCTTGGTGATGTGTGAATTCATCTCACAGAGTTACACTTAGTTTCGTGGAGCAGTCCATTAACACTGCTTTGAGGAATCTGGAAGGGCTCTTTGGATCACATTGAGGCCTACGCTGATAAAGGAAATTTCATCCGTTCAAAACGTGAAAGAAGCTTTCTGAGAACTTCTTTCTGATCTGTGAGTTCATCCACAGAGTTACAACCTCTGCCTCAGAAGCAGTTTGCTAACACTCTTTTCGTGGAATCTGCAAGTGATATTTGGGAGCCTATTGGGGCCCATGGTGATAAGGAAATATCCTCACATAATAACTAAAGAGAAGCTTTCTGAGAAACTGCATTGCCAGTGTGAATGCAACTCACAGAGTTACACGTTTCCTTCAGTGATCAGTTTTTAGCACAGTTTTCTGGAAATCTGCATTAGATACTTCATAGCGCAATGAACATTACAGTGACAAAGGAAATATCCACAGATGAAAATAGAAAGAAGCTTTCTTAGAAACTTCTGGGTGTGTGAATCATCTCACAGAGTTAACTTATGTTTCGTGGAGCAGTCCATAACACTGTCTTTGAGGAATCTGAGAAGGGCTTCTTTGGATCACATTGAGGCCTACGCTGATAAAGGAAATTTCATCCGTTCAAAGTGAAAGAAGCTTTCTGAGAAACTTCTTTCTGATCTGTGAGTTCATCTCACAGAGTTACAACCTCTGCCTCAAGAGCAGTTTGCTAACACTCTTTTCGTGGAATCTGCAAAGTGATATTTGGGAGCCTATGGGGGCCCATGGTGTAAAGGAAATATCCTCACATAATAACTAGAGAAGCTTTCTGAGAAACTGCATTGCCAGTGTGAAGGCAACTCACAGAGTTACAGTTTCTCTTCATGATCAGTTTGTTAGCACAGTTTTCTGGAAACTGCAATTAGATACTTCATAGCGCAATGAACATTACAGTGACAAAGGAAATATCCACAATGAAAAAAGAAAGAAGCTTCTTAGAACTTCTTGTGATGTGTGAATTCATCTCACAGAGTTACACTTATGTTTCGTGGAGCAGTCCATTAACACGTCTTGAGGATCTGAGAAGGGCTTCTTTGGACACTTTGAGGCCTACGCTGATAAAGGAAATTTCATCCGTTCAAAACGTGAAAGAAGCTTTCTGAGAAACTCTTTCTGATCTGTGAGTTCATCTCACAGAGTTACAACCTCGGCCTCAAGAAGCAGTTTGCTAACACTCTTTTCGTGGAATCTGCAAGTGATATTTGGGGCCTATGGGGCCCATGGTGAAAAGGAATATCCTCACATAATAACAAAGAGAAGCTTCTGAGAAACTGCATTGCCAGTGTGAATGCAACTCACAGAGTTACACGTTCTCTTCAGTGATCGTTTTTGTTAGCACAGTTTTCTGGAAATCTGCAAAGATACTTCATAGCGCAAGAACATACAGTGACAAAGGAAATATCCACAGATGAAAACTAGAAAGAAGCTTTCTTAGAAACTTCTTGGTGATGTGTGAATTCATCTCACAGAGTCACTATGTTTTCGTGGAGCAGTCCATTAACACGTGTCTTTGAGGAATCTGGAAAGGGCTTCTTTGGATCACATTGAGGCCTACGCTGATAAAGGAATTTTCATCCGTTCAAAACGTGAAAGAAGCTTTCTGAGAAACTTCTTTCTGACTGTGAGTTCATCTCACAGAGTTACAACCTCTGCCTCAAGAAGCAGTTTGCTAACACTCTTTCGTGGAATCTGCAAAGTGATATTTGGGAGCCTATTGGGGCCCATGGTGATAAGGAAATATCCTCACATAATACTAAAGAGAAGCTTTCTGAGATATGCATTGCCAAGTGTGAATGCAACTCACAGAGTTACACGTTTCTCTTCAGTGATCAGTTTGTTTAGCACACAGTTTTCTGGAAATCTGCATTAGATACTTCATAGCGCAATGAACATTACAGTGACAAGGAAATACCACAGATGAAAACTAGAAAAGCTTTCTTAGAAACTTTCTTGGTGTGTGAATCATCTCACAGAGTTACACTTATGTTTCGTGGAGCAGTCCATTAACACTGTCTTTGAGGAATCTGAGAAGGGCTTCTTTGGATCACATTGAGGCCTACGCTGATAAAGGAAATTTCATCCGTTCAAAACGTGAAAGAAGCTTTCTGAGAAACTTCTTTCTGATCTGTGAGTTCATCTCACAGAGTTACAACCTCGCCTCAAGAAGCAGTTTGCTAACACTCTTTCGTGGAATCTGCAAAGGTGATATTTGGGAGCCTATTGGGGCCCATGGTGATAGAAATATCCTACATAATAACAAAGAGAAGCTTTTGAGAAACTGCATTGCCAGTGTGAATGCAACTCACAGAGTTACACTTTCTCTTCAGTGATCAGTTTGTTAGCACAGTTTTCTGGAAATCTGCAATAGATACTTCATAGGCAATGAACATTACGTGACAAAGGAAATATCCACAGATGAAAACAGAAAGAAGCTTTCTTAGAAACTTCTTGGTGATGTGTGAATTCATCTCACAGAGTTACACTTATGTTTCGTGGAGCAGTCCATTAACACTGTCTTTGAGGAATCTGAGAAGGGCTTCTTTGGATCACATTGAGGCCTACGGATAAAGGAAATTTCATCCGTTCAAAACGTGAAAGAAGCTTTCTGAGAAACTTCTTTCTGATCTGTGAGTTCATCTCACAGAGTTACAACCTCTGCCTCAAGAAGAAGTTTGCTAACACTCTTTCGTGGAATCTGCAAATGATATTTGGGAGCCTATTGGGGCCCATGGTGATAAAGAAATATCCTCACATAATAACTAAAGAGAAGCTTTCTGAGAAACTGCATTGCCAGTGTGAATGCAACTCACAGAGTTACAGTTCTCTTCAGTGATCAGTTTGTTAGCACAGTTTTCTGGAAATCTGCAATTAGATACTTCATAGCGCAATGAACATTCAGTGACAAAGGAAATATCCACAGATGAAAACTAGAAAAGCTTTCTTAGAAACTTTTTGGTGTTGTGTGAATTCATCTCACAGAGTTACACTTATGTTTCGTGGGGCAGTCCATTAACACTGTCTTTGAGGAATCTGAGAAGGGCTTCTTGGATCACATTGGGCCTACGCTGATAAGGAAATTTCATCCGTTCAAAACGTGAAAGAAGCTTTCTGAGAAACTTCTTTCTGATCTGTGAGTTCATCTCCAAGAGTTACAACCTCTGCCTCAAGAAGCAGTTTGCTAACACTCTTTTCGTGGAATCTGCAAAGTGATATTGGGAGCCTATTGGGCCCATGGTGATAAAGGAAATATCCTCACATAATAACAAGAGAGCTTTCTGAGAACTGCATTGCCAAGTGTGAATGCAACTCACAGAGTACACGTTTCTCTTCAGTGATCAGTTTGTTAGCACAGTTTTCTGGAAATCTGCAATAGATACTTCATAGCGCAATGAACATTACAGTGACAAAGGAAATATCCACAGATGAAAACTAGAAAGAAGCTTTCTTAGAAACTTCTTGGTGATGTGTGAATTCATCTCACAGAGTTACACTTATGTTTCGTGGAGCAGTCCATTAACACTGTCTTTGAGGAATCTGGAAGGGTTTCTTGATCACATTGAGGCCTACGCTGATAAAGGAAATTTCATCCGTTCAAAACGTGAAAGAAGCTTTCTGAGAAACTTCTTTCTGATCTGTGAGTTCATCTCACAGAGTTACAACCTCTGCCTCAAGAAGCAGTTTGCTAACACTCTTTTTCGTGGAATCTGCAAGTGATATTTGGGAGCCTATTGGGGCCCATGGTGATAAGGAAATATCCTCACATAATAACTAAAGAGAAGCTTTCTGAGAAACTGCATTGCCAAGTGTGAATGCAACTCACAGAGTTACACGTTTCCTCAGTGATCAGTTTGTTAGCACAGTTTTCTGAAATCTGCAATTAGATACTTCATAGCGCATGAACATTACAGTGACAAAGGAAATATCCACAGATGAAAACTAGAAAGAAGCTTTCTAGAACTTCTTGGTGTGTGTGAATTCATCTCACAGAGTTACACTTATGTTTCGTGGAGCAGTCCATTAACACTGTCTTTGAGGAATCTGAGAAGGGCTCTTTTGGATCACATTGAGGCCTACGCTGATAAAGGAAATTTCATCCGTTCAAACGTGAAAGAAGCTTTCTGAGAAACTTCTTTCTGATCTGTGAGTTCATCCACAGAGTTACAACCTCTGCCTCAAGAAGCAGTTTGCTAACACTCTTTTCGTGGAACTGCAAAGTGATATTTGGGAGCCTATTGGGGCCCATGGTGATAAGGGAAATATCCTCACATAATAACTAAAGAGAAGCTTTCTGAGAAACTGCATTGCCATGTGTGAATGCAACTCACAGAGTTACACGTTTCTCTTCTGTGATCTGTTTGTTAGCAAGTTTTCTGGAAATCTCTGCAATTAGATACTTCATAGCGCAAAGAACATTACAGTGACAAAGGAATATCCACAGATGAAAACAGAAAGAAGCTTTCTTAGAAACTTCTTGGTGATGTGTGAATTCATCTCACAGAGTTACACTTATGTTTCGTGGAGCAGTCCATTAAACACTGTCTTTGAGGAATCTGAGAAGGGCTTCTTGGATCACATTGAGGCCTACGCTGATAAAGGAAATTTCATCCGTTCAAAACGTGAAAGAAGCTTTCTGAGAAACTTCTTTCTGATCTGAGTTCATCTCACAGAGTTACAACCTCTGCCTCAAGAAGCAGTTTGCTAACACCTTTTCGTGGAATCTGCAAAGTGATATTTGGAGCCTATTGGGGCCCATGGTGATAAAGGGAATATCCTCACATAATACTAAAGAGAAGCTTTCTGAGAAACTGCATTGCCATGTGTGAATGCAACTCACAGAGTTACACGTTTCTCTTCTGTGATCTGTTTGTTTAGCACAGTTTTCTGGAAATCTGCAATTAGATACTTCATAGCGCAATGAACATTACAGTGACAAAGGAAATATCCACAGATGAAAACAAAAAAGAAGCTTTCTTAGAAACTTCTGGTGATGTGTGAATTCATCTCACAGAGTTACACTTATGTTTCGTGGAGCGTCCATTAACACTGTCTTGAGGAATCTGAGAAGGGCTTCTTTGGATCACATTGAGGCCTACGCTGATAAGAGGAAATTTCATCCGTTCAAAACGTGAAAGAAGCTTTGAGAAACTTCTTTCTGATCTGTGAGTTCATCTCACAGAGTTACAACCTCTGCCTCAAGAAGCAGTTTGCTACACTCTTTTCGTGGAATCTGCAAAGTGATATTTGGGAGCCTATTGGGGCCCATGGTGATAAGGGAAATATCCTACATAATAACTAAGAGAAGCTTTCTGAGAACTGCATTGCCATGTGTGAATGCAACTCACAGAGTTACACGTTTCTCTTCTGTGATCTGTTTGTTAGCACAGTTTTCTGGAAATCTGCAATTAGATACTTCATAGCGCAAAGAACATTACAGTGACAAAGGAATATCCACAGATGAAAACAAGAAAGAAGCTTTCTTAGAAACTGCTTGGTGATGTGTGAATTCATCTCACAGAGTTACACTTATGTTTCGTGGAGCAGTCCATTAACACTGTCTTTGAGGAATCTGAGAAGGGCTTCTTGGATCACATTGAGGCCTACGCGAAAAGGAAATTTCATCCGTTCAAAACGTGAAAGAAGCTTTCTGAGAACTTCTTTCTGATCTGTGAGTTCATCTCACAGAGTTACAACCTCGCCTCAAGAAGCAGTTTGCTAACACTCTCTTTCGTGGAATCTGCAAAGTGATATTTGGGAGCCTATTGGGGCCCATGGTGATAAGGGAAATATCCTCAAATAACTAAAGAGAAGCTTTCTGAGAAACTGCATTGCCATGTGTGAATGCAACTCACAGAGTTACACGTTTCTCTTCTGTGATCTGTTTGTTAGCACAGTTTCTGGAAATCTGCAATTAGATACTTCATAGCGCAAAGAACATTACAGTGACAAAGGAAATACCACAGAAGAAAACAAGAAAGAAGCTTTCTTAGAAACTTCTTGGTGATGTGTGAATTCATCTCACAGAGTTACACTTATGTTTCGTGGAGCAGTCCATTAACACTGTCTTGAGGAATCTGAGAAGGGCTTCTTTGGATCACATTGAGGCCTACGCTGATAAAGGAAATTTCATCCGTTCAAAACGTGAAAGAAGCTTTCTGAGAAACTTCTTTCTGATCTGTGAGTTCATCTCACAGAGTTACAACCTCTGCCTCAAGAAGCAGTTTGCTAACACTCTTTTCGTGGAATCTGCAAAGTGATATTTGGGAGCCTATTGGGGCCCATGGTGATAAGGGAAATATCCTCACATAATAACTAAAGAGAAGCTTTCTGAGAAACTGCATTGCCATGTGTGAATGCAACTCACAGAGTTACACGTTTCTCTTCTGTGATCTGTTTGTTAGCACAGTTTTCTGGAAATCTGCAATTAGATACTTCATAGCGCAATGAACATTACAGTGACAAAGGAAATATCCCAGATAAAACAAGAAAGAAGCTTTCTTAGAACTTCTTGGTGATTGTGTGAATTCATCTCACAGAGTTACACTTATGTTTCGTGGAGCAGTCCATTACACTGTCTTTGAGGAATCTGAGAAGGGCTTCTTTGGATCACATTGAGGCCTACGCTGATAAGGAAATTTCATCCGTTCAAAACGTGAAAGAAGCTTTCTGAGAAACTTCTTTCTGATCTGTGAGTTCATCTCACAGAGTTACAACCTCTGCCTCAAGAAGCAGTTTGCTAACACTCTTTTCGTGGAATCTGCAAAGTGATATTTGGGAGCCTTTGGGGCCCATGGTGATAAGGGAAAATATCCTCACATAATAACTAAAGAGAAGCTTTCTTGAGAACTGCATTGCCATGTGTGAATGCCACTCACAGAGTTACACCGTTTCTCTTCTGTGATCTGTTTGTTAGCACAGTTTTCTGGAAATCTGCAATTAGATACTTCATAGCGCAAAGAACATTACAGTGACAAAGGAAATAGTCCACAGATGAAAACAAGAAAGAAGCTTTCTTAGAAACTTCTTGGTGATGTGTGAATTCATCTCACAGAGTTAACACTTATGTTTCGTGGAGCAGTCCATTAACACTGTCTTTGAGGAATCTGAGAAGGGCTTCTTTGGATCACATTGAGGCCTACGCTGAGAAAGGAAATTTTCATCCGTTCAAAAACGTGAAAGAAGCTTTCTGAGAAACTTCTTTCTGATCTGTGAGTTCATCTCACAGAGTTACAACCTCTGCCTCAGAAGCAGTTTGCTAACACTCTTTTCGTGGAATCTGCAAAGTGATATTTGGGAGCCTATTGGGGCCCATGGTGATAAGGGAAATATCCTCACATAATAACTAAAGAGAAGCTTTCTGAGAAACTGCATTGCCATGTGTGAATGCAACTCACAGTGTTACGCCAGTGTTTTTGGAGCCGTTTCTTAGGACTGTTTCCGTGGATTCCGAGAAGTGATATTTCAGATAGCATTGAAGAATAGAAGGAGAAAGGAAATATCCTTCAAGAGAAAGAGGAACCAAGCTTTCTGAGAAACTGCTTTGTGATATGTGAATTCATTTCACAGTGTTCTATCACCTTTCATTCCGGAGGAGTTTCCTAGCACTCATTTTGAGGAATCTCAGATGTGATGTCTTGGATATCATTGAATCGCATGCTGAATAAGGAACTATCCTCAGAGAACCTGCAGAGAAGCCTTCTCAAAAACGTCTTTGTTGTGGGTGAATTCACCACACAGATGTCCATCATTGTTTCCACTGAGAAACTTCCTAGCAGAATTTTCGCAGTATCTGCAATAGGACACACGGTGGCGCTCCAAGACCACAAATAACCTCGTCTTACTAAAGAAAGAAGCTTTGCTGAGAACACCGCTTTGTGATGGTGAATTCAACTCACTAAGTTGCAGCTGTATTTCGTGGGGCCGTGGCCTAGCCCTATTTGTGTGGAATCTGAACAGATATTCCCGATCCCTTGAAAACAATGGGGCCAATGGAAACATCTTCCAATAAAAATGAGAAAGAAGCTTCTGAGAAACTTCTTCTGATCTGTGAGTTCATCTCACAGAGTTACAACCTCTGCCTCAAGAAGCAGTTTGCTAACACTCTTTTCGTGGAATCTGCAAAGTGATATTTGGGAGCCTATTGGGGCCCATGGTGATAAGGGAAATATCCTCACATAATAACTAAGAGAAGCTTTCTGAGAAACTGCATTGCCATGTGTGAATGCAACTCACAGAGTTACACGTTTCTCTTCTGTGATCTGTTTGTTAGCAACAGTTTCTGGAAATCTGCAATTAGATACTTCATAGCGCAATGAACATTACAGTGACAAAGGAAATATCCACAGATAGAAACAAGAAAGAAGCTTCTTAGAAACTTCTTGGTGATGTGTGAATTCATCTCACAGAGTTACACTTATGTTTCGTGGAGCAGTCCATTAACACTGTCTTTGAGGAATCTGAGAAGGGCTTCTTTGGATCACATTGAGGCCTACGCTGATAAAGGAAATTTCATCCGTTCAAAACGTGAAAGAGCTTTCTGAGAAACTTCTTCTGATCTTGTGAGTTCATCTCACAGAGTTACAACCTCTGCCTCAAGAAGCAGTTTGCTAACACTCTTTTCGTGGAATCTGCAAAGTGATATTTGGGAGCCTATTGGGGCCCATGGTGATAAGGGAATATCCTCACATAATAACTAAAGAGAAGCTTTCTGAGAAACTGCATTGCCATGTGTGAATGCAACTCACAGAGTTACACGTTTCTCTTCTGTGATCTGTTTGTTAGCACAGTTTTCTGGAAATCTGCAATTAGATACTTCATAGCGCAAATGAACATTACAGTGACAAAGGAAATATCCACAGATGAAAACAAGAAAGAAGCTTTCTTAGAAACTTCTTGGTGATGTGTGAATTCATCTCACAGAGTTACACTTATGTTTCGTGGAGCAGTCCATTAACACTGTCTTTGAGGAATCTGAGAAGGGCTTCTTTGGATCACATTGAGGCCTACGCTGATAAAGGAAATTTCATCCGTTCAAAACGTGAAAGAAGCTTTCTGAGAAACTTCTTTCTGATCTGTGAGTTCATCTCACAGAGTTACAACCTCTGCCTCAAGAAGCAGTTTGCTAACACTCTTTTCGTGGAATCTGCAAAGTGATATTTGGGAGCCTATTGGGGCCCATGGTGATAAGGGAAATATCCTCACATAATAACTAAAGAGAAGCTTTCTGAGAAACTGCATTGCCATGTGTGAATGCAACTCACAGAGTTACACGTTTCTCTTCTGTGATCTGTTTGTTAGCACAGTTTTCTGGAAATCTGCAATTAGATACTTCATAGCGCAATGAACATTACAGTGACAAAGGAAATATCCACAGATGAAAACAAGAAAGAAGCTTTCTTAGAAACTTCTTGGTGATGTGTGAATTCATCTCACAGAGTTACACTTATGTTTCGTGGAGCAGTCCATTAACACTGTCTTTGAGGAATCTGAGAAGGGCTTCTTTGGATCACATTGAGGCCTACGCTGATAAAGGAAATTTCATCCGTTCAAAACGTGAAAGAAGCTTTCTGAGAAACTTCTTTCTGATCTGTGAGTTCATCTCACAGAGTTACAACCTCTGCCTCAAGAAGCAGTTTGCTAACACTCTTTTCGTGGAATCTGCAAAGTGATATTTGGGAGCCTATTGGGGCCCATGGTGATAAGGGAAATATCCTCACATAATAACTAAAGAGAAGCTTTCTGAGAAACTGCATTGCCATGTGTGAATGCAACTCACAGAGTTACACGTTTCTCTTCTGTGATCTGTTTGTTAGCACAGTTTTCTGGAAATCTGCAATTAGATACTTCATAGCGCAATGAACATTACAGTGACAAAGGAATATCCACAGATGAAAACAAGAAAGAAGCTTTCTTAGAAACTTCTTGGTGATGTGTGAATTCATCTCACAGAGTTACACTTATGTTTCGTGGAGCAGTCCATTAACACTGTCTTTGAGGAATCTGAGAAGGGCTTCTTTGGATCACATTGAGGCCTACGCTGATAAAGGAAATTTCATCCGTTCAAAACGTGAAAGAAGCTTTCTGAGAAACTTCTTTCTGATCTGTGAGTTCATCTCACAGAGTTACAACCTCTGCCTCAAGAAGCAGTTTGCTAACACTCTTTTCGTGGAATCTGCAAAGTGATATTTGGGAGCCTATTGGGGCCCATGGTGATAAGGGAAATATCCTCACATAATAACTAAAGAGAAGCTTTCTGAGAAACTGCATTGCCATGTGTGAATGCAACTCACAGAGTTACACGTTTCTCTTCTGTGATCTGTTTGTTAGCACAGTTTTCTGGAAATCTGCAATTAGATACTTCATAGCGCAATGAACATTACAGTGACAAAGGAAATATCCACAGATGAAAACAAGAAAGAAGCTTTCTTAGAAACTTCTTGGTGATGTGTGAATTCATCTCACAGAGTTACACTTATGTTTCGTGGAGCAGTCCATTAACACTGTCTTTGAGGAATCTGAGAAGGGCTTCTTTGGATCACATTGAGGCCTACGCTGATAAAGGAAATTTCATCCGTTCAAAACGTGAAAGAAGCTTTCTGAGAAACTTCTTTCTGATCTGTGAGTTCATCTCACAGAGTTACAACCTCTGCCTCAAGAAGCAGTTTGCTAACACTCTTTTCGTGGAATCTGCAAAGTGATATTTGGGAGCCTATTGGGGCCCATGGTGATAAGGGAAATATCCTCACATAATAACTAAAGAGAAGCTTTCTGAGAAACTGCATTGCCATGTGTGAATGCAACTCACAGAGTTACACGTTTCTCTTCTGTGATCTGTTTGTTAGCACAGTTTTCTGGAAATCTGCAATTAGATACTTCATAGCGCAATGAACATTACAGTGACAAAGGAATATCCACAGATGAAAACAAGAAAGAAGCTTTCTTAGAAACTTCTTGGTGATGTGTGAATTCATCTCACAGAGTTACACTTATGTTTCGTGGAGCAGTCCATTAACACTGTCTTTGAGGAATCTGAGAAGGGCTTCTTTGGATCACATTGAGGCCTACGCTGATAAAGGAAATTTCATCCGTTCAAAACGTGAAAGAAGCTTTCTGAGAAACTTCTTTCTGATCTGTGAGTTCATCTCACAGAGTTACAACCTCTGCCTCAAGAAGCAGTTTGCTAACACTCTTTTCGTGGAATCTGCAAAGTGATATTTGGGAGCCTATTGGGGCCCATGGTGATAAGGGAAATATCCTCACATAATAACTAAAGAGAAGCTTTCTGAGAAACTGCATTGCCATGTGTGAATGCAACTCACAGAGTTACACGTTTCTCTTCTGTGATCTGTTTGTTAGCACAGTTTTCTGGAAATCTGCAATTAGATACTTCATAGCGCAATGAACATTACAGTGACAAAGGAAATATCCACAGAAGAAAACAAGAAAGAAGCTTTCTTAGAAACTTCTTGGTGATGTGTGAATTCATCTCACAGAGTTACACTTATGTTTCGTGGAGCAGTCCATTAACACTGTCTTTGAGGAATCTGAGAAGGGCTTCTTTGGATCACATTGAGGCCTACGCTGATAAAGGAAATTTCATCCGTTCAAAACGTGAAAGAAGCTTTCTGAGAAACTTCTTTCTGATCTGTGAGTTCATCTCACAGAGTTACAACCTCTGCCTCAAGAAGCAGTTTGCTAACACTCTTTTCGTGGAATCTGCAAAGTGATATTTGGGAGCCTATTGGGGCCCATGGTGATAAGGGAAATATCCTCACATAATAACTAAAGAGAAGCTTTCTGAGAAACTGCATTGCCATGTGTGAATGCAACTCACAGAGTTACACGTTTCTCTTCTGTGATCTGTTTGTTAGCACAGTTTTCTGGAAATCTGCAATTAGATACTTCATAGCGCAAAGAACATTACAGTGACAAAGGAATATCCACAGAAGAAAACAAGAAAGAAGCTTTCTTAGAAACTTCTTGGTGATGTGTGAATTCATCTCACAGAGTTACACTTATGTTTCGTGGAGCAGTCCATTAACACTGTCTTTGAGGAATCTGAGAAGGGCTTCTTTGGATCACATTGAGGCCTACGCTGATAAAGGAAATTTCATCCGTTCAAAACGTGAAAGAAGCTTTCTGAGAAACTTCTTTCTGATCTGTGAGTTCATCTCACAGAGTTACAACCTCTGCCTCAAGAAGCAGTTTGCTAACACTCTTTTCGTGGAATCTGCAAAGTGATATTTGGGAGCCTATTGGGGCCCATGGTGATAAGGGAAATATCCTCACATAATAACTAAAGAGAAGCTTTCTGAGAAACTGCATTGCCATGTGTGAATGCAACTCACAGAGTTACACGTTTCTCTTCTGTGATCTGTTTGTTAGCACAGTTTTCTGGAAATCTGCAATTAGATACTTCATAGCGCAAATGAACATTACAGTGACAAAGGAATATCCACAGATGAAAACAAGAAAGAAGCTTTCTTAGAAACTTCTTGGTGATGTGTGAATTCATCTCACAGAGTTACACTTATGTTTCGTGGAGCAGTCCATTAACACTGTCTTTGAGGAATCTGAGAAGGGCTTCTTTGGATCACATTGAGGCCTACGCTGATAAAGGAAATTTCATCCGTTCAAAACGTGAAAGAAGCTTTCTGAGAAACTTCTTTCTGATCTGTGAGTTCATCTCACAGAGTTACAACCTCTGCCTCAAGAAGCAGTTTGCTAACACTCTTTTCGTGGAATCTGCAAAGTGATATTTGGGAGCCTATTGGGGCCCATGGTGATAAGGGAAATATCCTCACATAATAACTAAAGAGAAGCTTTCTGAGAAACTGCATTGCCATGTGTGAATGCAACTCACAGAGTTACACGTTTCTCTTCTGTGATCTGTTTGTTAGCACAGTTTTCTGGAAATCTGCAATTAGATACTTCATAGCGCAATGAACATTACAGTGACAAAGGAAATATCCACAGATGAAAACAAGAAAGAAGCTTTCTTAGAAACTTCTTGGTGATGTGTGAATTCATCTCACAGAGTTACACTTATGTTTCGTGGAGCAGTCCATTAACACTGTCTTTGAGGAATCTGAGAAGGGCTTCTTTGGATCACATTGAGGCCTACGCTGATAAAGGAAATTTCATCCGTTCAAAACGTGAAAGAAGCTTTCTGAGAAACTTCTTTCTGATCTGTGAGTTCATCTCACAGAGTTACAACCTCTGCCTCAAGAAGCAGTTTGCTAACACTCTTTTCGTGGAATCTGCAAAGTGATATTTGGGAGCCTATTGGGGCCCATGGTGATAAGGGAAATATCCTCACATAATAACTAAAGAGAAGCTTTCTGAGAAACTGCATTGCCATGTGTGAATGCAACTCACAGAGTTACACGTTTCTCTTCTGTGATCTGTTTGTTAGCACAGTTTTCTGGAAATCTGCAATTAGATACTTCATAGCGCAATGAACATTACAGTGACAAAGGAAATATCCACAGATGAAAACAAGAAAGAAGCTTTCTTAGAAACTTCTTGGTGATGTGTGAATTCATCTCACAGAGTTACACTTATGTTTCGTGGAGCAGTCCATTAACACTGTCTTTGAGGAATCTGAGAAGGGCTTCTTTGGATCACATTGAGGCCTACGCTGATAAAGGAAATTTCATCCGTTCAAAACGTGAAAGAAGCTTTCTGAGAAACTTCTTTCTGATCTGTGAGTTCATCTCACAGAGTTACAACCTCTGCCTCAAGAAGCAGTTTGCTAACACTCTTTTCGTGGAATCTGCAAAGTGATATTTGGGAGCCTATTGGGGCCCATGGTGATAAGGGAAATATCCTCACATAATAACTAAAGAGAAGCTTTCTGAGAAACTGCATTGCCATGTGTGAATGCAACTCACAGAGTTACACGTTTCTCTTCTGTGATCTGTTTGTTAGCACAGTTTTCTGGAAATCTGCAATTAGATACTTCATAGCGCAATGAACATTACAGTGACAAAGGAAATATCCACAGATGAAAACAAGAAAGAAGCTTTCTTAGAAACTTCTTGGTGATGTGTGAATTCATCTCACAGAGTTACACTTATGTTTCGTGGAGCAGTCCATTAACACTGTCTTTGAGGAATCTGAGAAGGGCTTCTTTGGATCACATTGAGGCCTACGCTGATAAAGGAAATTTCATCCGTTCAAAACGTGAAAGAAGCTTTCTGAGAAACTTCTTTCTGATCTGTGAGTTCATCTCACAGAGTTACAACCTCTGCCTCAAGAAGCAGTTTGCTAACACTCTTTTCGTGGAATCTGCAAAGTGATATTTGGGAGCCTATTGGGGCCCATGGTGATAAGGGAAATATCCTCACATAATAACTAAAGAGAAGCTTTCTGAGAAACTGCATTGCCATGTGTGAATGCAACTCACAGAGTTACACGTTTCTCTTCTGTGATCTGTTTGTTAGCACAGTTTTCTGGAAATCTGCAATTAGATACTTCATAGCGCAAAGAACATTACAGTGACAAAGGAAATATCCACAGAAGAAAACAAGAAAGAAGCTTTCTTAGAAACTTCTTGGTGATGTGTGAATTCATCTCACAGAGTTACACTTATGTTTCGTGGAGCAGTCCATTAACACTGTCTTTGAGGAATCTGAGAAGGGCTTCTTTGGATCACATTGAGGCCTACGCTGATAAAGGAAATTTCATCCGTTCAAAACGTGAAAGAAGCTTTCTGAGAAACTTCTTTCTGATCTGTGAGTTCATCTCACAGAGTTACAACCTCTGCCTCAAGAAGCAGTTTGCTAACACTCTTTTCGTGGAATCTGCAAAGTGATATTTGGGAGCCTATTGGGGCCCATGGTGATAAGGGAAATATCCTCACATAATAACTAAAGAGAAGCTTTCTGAGAAACTGCATTGCCATGTGTGAATGCAACTCACAGAGTTACACGTTTCTCTTCTGTGATCTGTTTGTTAGCACAGTTTTCTGGAAATCTGCAATTAGATACTTCATAGCGCAAATGAACATTACAGTGACAAAGGAATATCCACAGAAGAAAACAAGAAAGAAGCTTTCTTAGAAACTTCTTGGTGATGTGTGAATTCATCTCACAGAGTTACACTTATGTTTCGTGGAGCAGTCCATTAACACTGTCTTTGAGGAATCTGAGAAGGGCTTCTTTGGATCACATTGAGGCCTACGCTGATAAAGGAAATTTCATCCGTTCAAAACGTGAAAGAAGCTTTCTGAGAAACTTCTTTCTGATCTGTGAGTTCATCTCACAGAGTTACAACCTCTGCCTCAAGAAGCAGTTTGCTAACACTCTTTTCGTGGAATCTGCAAAGTGATATTTGGGAGCCTATTGGGGCCCATGGTGATAAGGGAAATATCCTCACATAATAACTAAAGAGAAGCTTTCTGAGAAACTGCATTGCCATGTGTGAATGCAACTCACAGAGTTACACGTTTCTCTTCTGTGATCTGTTTGTTAGCACAGTTTTCTGGAAATCTGCAATTAGATACTTCACAGCGCAATGAACATTACAGTGACAAAGGAAATATCCACAGATGAAAACAAGAAAGAAGCTTTCTTAGAAACTTCTTGGTGATGTGTGAATTCATCTCACAGAGTTACACTTATGTTTCGTGGAGCAGTCCATTAACACTGTCTTTGAGGAATCTGAGAAGGGCTTCTTTGGATCACATTGAGGCCTACGCTGATAAAGGAAATTTCATCCGTTCAAAACGTGAAAGAAGCTTTCTGAGAAACTTCTTTCTGATCTGTGAGTTCATCTCACAGAGTTACAACCTCTGCCTCAAGAAGCAGTTTGCTAACACTCTTTTCGTGGAATCTGCAAAGTGATATTTGGGAGCCTATTGGGGCCCATGGTGATAAGGGAAATATCCTCACATAATAACTAAAGAGAAGCTTTCTGAGAAACTGCATTGCCATGTGTGAATGCAACTCACAGAGTTACACGTTTCTCTTCTGTGATCTGTTTGTTAGCACAGTTTTCTGGAAATCTGCAATTAGATACTTCATAGCGCAAAGAACATTACAGTGACAAAGGAATATCCACAGAATGAAAACAAGAAAGAAGCTTTCTTAGAAACTTCTTGGTGATGTGTGAATTCATCTCACAGAGTTACACTTATGTTTCGTGGAGCAGTCCATTAACACTGTCTTTGAGGAATCTGAGAAGGGCTTCTTTGGATCACATTGAGGCCTACGCTGATAAAGGAAATTTCATCCGTTCAAAACGTGAAAGAAGCTTTCTGAGAAACTTCTTTCTGATCTGTGAGTTCATCTCACAGAGTTACAACCTCTGCCTCAAGAAGCAGTTTGCTAACACTCTTTTCGTGGAATCTGCAAAGTGATATTTGGGAGCCTATTGGGGCCCATGGTGATAAGGGAAATATCCTCACATAATAACTAAAGAGACGCTTTCTGAGAAACTGCATTGCCATGTGTGAATGCAACTCACAGAGTTACACGTTTCTCTTCTGTGATCTGTTTGTTAGCACAGTTTTCTGGAAATCTTGCAATTAGATACTTTCATAGCGCAATGAACATTACAGTGACAAAGGAATATCCACAGAAGAAAACAAGAAAGAAGCTTTCTTAGAACTTCTGGTGAGTGTGGAATTATCTCACAGAGTACACTTATGTTTCGTGGAGCAGTCCATTAACACTGTCTTTGAGGAATCTGAGAAGGCTCTTTTGGATCACATTGAGGCCTACGCTGATAAAGGAAATTTCATCCGTTCAAAACGTGAAAGAAGCTTTCTGAGAAACTCTTCTACTCTGTGAGTTCATCTCACAGAGTACAACCTCTGCCTCAGAAGAATGCAGTTTGCTAACACTCTTTTCGTGTGGAATCTGCAAGTGATATTTGGGAGCCTAATTGGGGCCCATGGTGATAAGGGAAATATCCTCAATAATAACTAAAGAGAAGCTTTATGAGAACCTGCATTGCCATGTGTGAATGCAACTCACAGAGTTACACGTTTCTCTTCTGTGATCTGTTTGTTAGCACAGTTTTCTGGAAATCTGCAATTAGATACTTCATAGCGCAAGAACATTACAGGACAAAGGAAATATCACAGATGAAAACAAGAAAAGAAGCTTTCTTAGAAACTTCTTGGTGATGTGTGAATTCATCTCACAGAGTTACACTTATGTTCGTGGAGCAGTCCATAACACTGTCTTTGAGGAATCTGAGAAGGGCTTCTTTTGGATCACATTGAAGGACTACGCTGATAAAGGAAATTTCATCCGTTCAAAACGTGAAAGAAGCTTTCTGAGAAACTTCTTTCTGATCTGTGAGTTCATCTCACAGAGTTACAACCTCTGCCTCAAGAAGCAGTTTGCTAACACTCTTTTCGTGGAATCTGCAAAGTGATATTTGGGAGCCTATTGGGGCCCATGGTGATAAGGAAATATCCTCACATAATAACTAAAGAGAAGCTTTCTGAGAAACTGCATTGCCATGTGTGAATGCAACTCACAGAGTT
>NW_022144121.1:0-12839 GCF_007565055.1 Rhinopithecus roxellana
ATGCGTGAATGCAACTCACAGAGTTACACGTTTGTCTTCAGTGATCAGTTTGTTAGCACAGTTTTCTGAAATCTGCAATTAGATACTTCATAGCGCATGAACATTACAGTGACAAAGGAAATATCCAGATGAAAACTAGAAAGAAGCTTTCTTAGAAACTTCTTGGTGATGTGTGAATTCATCTCACAGAGTTACACTTATGTTTCGTGGAGCAGTCCATTAACACTGTCTTTGGGGAAACTGAGAAGGGCTTCTTTGGATCACATTGAGGCCTACGCTGATAAAGGAAATTTCATCCGTTCAAAACGTGAAAGAAGCTTTCTGAGAAACTTCTTTCTGATCTGTGAGTTCATCTCACAGAGTTACATCTGCCTCAAGAAGCAGTTTGCTAACACTCTTTTCGTGGAATCTGCAAAGTGATATTTGGAAGCCTATTGGGGCCATGGTGATAAAGGAAATATCCTCACATAATAACTAAAGAGAAGCTTTCTGAGAAACTGAATTGCCATGTGTGAATGCAACTCACAGAGTTACACGTTTCTCTTCAGTGATCAGTTTGTTAGCACAGTTTTCTGGAAATCTGCAATTAGATACTTCATAGCGCAATGAACATTACAGTGACAAGGAAATATCCAGATGAAAACTAGAAGAAGCTTTCTTAGAAACTTCTTGGCGATGTGTGAATTCATCTCACAGAGTTACACTTATGTTTCGTGGAGCAGTCCATTAACACTGTCTTTGGGGAAACTGAGAAGGGCTTCTTTGGATCACATTGAGGCCTACGCTGATAAAGGAAATTTCCTCCGTTCAAAACGTGAAAGAAGCTTCTGAGAAACTTCTTTCTGATCTGTGAGTTCATCTCACAGAGTTACAACCTCTGCTCAAGAAGCAGTTTGCTACCACTCTTTCGTGGAAATCTGCAAAGTGATATTGGGAGCCTATTGGGGCCCATGGTGATAAAGGAAATTATCCTCACATTAATAACTAAAGAGAAGCTTTCTGAGAAACTGCATTGCCATGTGTGAATGCAACTCACAGAGTTACACGTTTCTCTTCAGTGATCAGTTTGTTAGCACAGTTTTCTGGAATCTGCAATTAGATACTTCATAGCGCAATGAACATTACAGTGACAAAGGAAATATCCAGATGAAAACTAGAAAGAAGCTTCTTAGAAACTTCTTGGTGATGTGTGAATTCATCTCACAGAGTTACACTTATGTTTCGTGGAGCAGTCCATTAACACTGTCTTTGGGGAAACTGAGAAGGGCTTCTTTGGATCACATTGAGGCCTACGCTGATAAAGGAAATTTCCTCCGTTCAAAACGTGAAAGAAGCTTTCTGAGAAACTTCTTTCTGATCTGTGAGTTCATCTCACAGAGTTACAACCTCTGCCTCAAGAAGCAGTTTGCTAACACTCTTTTCGTGGAATCTGCAAAGTGATATTTGGGAGCCTATTGGGGCCATGGTGATAAAGGAAATATCCTCACATAATAACTAAGAGAAGCTTTCTGAGAAACTGATTGCCATGTGTGAATGCAACTCACAGAGTTACACGTTTCTCTTCAGTGATCAGTTTGTTAGCACAGTTTTCTGGAAATCTGCAATTAGATACTTCATAGCGCAATGAACATTACAGTGACAAAGGAAATATCCAGATGAAAACTAGAAGGAAGCTTTCTTAGAAACTTCTTGTGATGTGTGAATTCATCTCACAGAGTTACACTTATGTTTCGTGGAGCAGTCCATTAACCCTGTCTTTGGGGAAACTGAGAAGGGCTTCTTTGGATCACATTGAGGCCTACGCTGATAAAGGAAATTTCCTCCGTTCAAAACGTGAAAGAAGCTTTCTGAGAAACTTCTTTCTGATCTGTGAGTTCATCTCACAGAGTTACAACCTCTGCCTCAAGAAGCAGTTTGCTAACCCTCTTTTCGTGGAAACTGCAAAGTGATATTTGGGAGCCTATTGGGGCCCATGGTGATAAAGGAATTATCCTCACATAATAACTAAAGAGAAGCTTTCTGAGAAACTGAATGTCCATGCTGTGAATGCAACTCACAGGAGTTACACGTTCTCTTAGTGATCAGTTGTTAGCACAGTTTTCTGGAAATCTGCAATTCGATACTTCATAGCGCAATGAACATTACAGTGACAAAGGAAATATCCAGATGAAAACTAGAAAGAAGCTTTCTTAGAAACTTCTTGGTGATGTGTGAATTCATCTCACAGAGTTACACTTATGTTTCGTGGAGCAGTCCATTAACACTGTCTTTGGGGAAACTGAGAAGGGCTTCTTTGGATCACATTGAGGCCTACGCTGATAAAGGAAATTTCATCCGTTCAAAACGTGAAAGAAGCTTTCTGAGAAACTTCTTTCTGATCTGTGAGTTCATCTCACAGAGTTACAATGTCTGCCTCAAGAAGCAGTTTGCTAACACTCTTTCGTGGAATCTGCAAAGTGATATTTGGGAGCCTATTGGGGCCATGGTGATAAAGGAAATATCCTCACATAATAACTAAAGAGAAGCTTTCTGAGAAACTGAATTGCCATGTGTGAATGCAACTCACAGAGTTACACGTTTCTCTTCAGTGATCAGTTGTTAGCACAGTTTTCTGGAAATCTGCAATTAGATACTTCATAGCGCAATGAACATTACAGTGACAAAGGAAATATCCAGATGAAAACTAGAAAGAAGCTTTCTTAGAAACTTCTTGGTGATGTGTGAATTCATCTCACAGAGTTACACTTATGTTTCGTGGAGCAGTCCATTAACACTGTCTTTGGGGAAACTGAGAAGGGCTTCTTTGGATCACATTGAGGCCTACGCTGATAAAGGAAATTTCATCCGTTCAAAACGTGAAAGAAGCTTCCTGAGAAACTTCTTTCTGATCTGTGAGTTCATCTCACAGAGTTACAACCTCTGCCTCAAGAAGCAGTTTGCTAACACTCTTTTCGTGGAATCTGCAAAGTGATATTTGGAGCATATGGGGCCCATGGTGATAAGGAATTATCCTCACATAATAACTATAGAGAAGCTTTCTGAGAAACTGCATTGCCATGTGAATGCAACTCACAGAGTTACGTTTCTCTTCAGTGATCAGTTTTTAGCACAGTTTTCTGGAAGATCTGCAATTAGATACTTCATAGCGCAATGAACATTACAGTGACAAAGGAAAATCCACAGATGAAAACTAGAAAGAAGCTTTCTTAGAAACTTCTTGTGATGTGTGAATTCATCTCACTTCTGCCCAAAAAACCATAAGTGCCTTTCTAACCCTCCTCCGCGAGTACTGCATTTCACACTCACATCCCCCCTTTAGATTACCGTTTCTAAGAATTAAGCATATTTCTAGTTTCATCTTTGTGTATCATTTCCGTTTGTCACTGAATGTCATTGCGCTGTTTGAAGTATCTCATTGCAGATTTCCCAGGAACAACTTTGCTAACAACCCCTTCATTCACTGAAGAAGAGCAAAAGTGTAACTCTGTGAGTTGCATTCACACTTGCAATTTGAAGTTCTCAGAAAAGCTTCTTCTTTCGTTTTATTGTGTGAGGAATTTCCTTTTCACCACCATGGGCCCATAGTGCTCCCACATATTCACTTGACAGATTCCACGAAAAGAGTTGTTTAGCAAAACTGCCTTTCTTGAGGCAGAGGTTGTTTGTAACTCTGTGAGATGAACTCACAGATCATTAATTTTTAGACGTTTTCTCAGAAGGTTCTTTACACGTTTCGGAACGGATGAAATTCCCTTTATCAGCGTAGGCCCCAATGTGATCCAAACGAATAGAAGCCCTTCTCAGATTCACTCAAAAGACAATTCGCTCTGTAATGGACTGTCTCCACGAAACATAAGTGTAACTCTGCGAGATGAATTCCCAACCATTCACCAAGAAGTTTCTAGACAAGCTTCTTTCTAGTTTTCATCTGGATATTTCCTTGTCACTGTATATGTTCATTGCACCGCTGAGAAGTATCTAATCGCAGCTTTTGGGAACACTGGCTAGAGAAATGATCATGAAGAGAAAACGTGACCCATAACTCCGTGAGTTGCATTCACACGTCCGGCCAATTATGTTCAGCTTCTCAGGAAAGCTCTCTCTTTAGTATTATGTGAGATATTCTTCTCACCACTGCCCCAATAGCTCCCACATATCACTTGCATGATTCCACGAACAAGAGTGTGTAGAAACTGCTTTGAGTGCAGAGTGTTGTTAACTCTGTGAGATGAACTCAAGATCAGACAGATAGTTTCTCAGGCATAGTTCTTTAAGGTTTGCAACGGATGGAAATTTTCCTTTATCAGCTTAGGCCTTCTCATTTTTGGTGATCCAAAGAATGCCCTTCTCAGTGATTTCATCCAAGACAGTGCTTAAGGACCGATACACCGATTCAACATAAGTTGGTGAACTCTGAGAAGATGACATTACAAATTCAAAATGAACGTTTATTACGAAAGTTCTTCTCTAGTGTTGTGATCTCGTGGCTATTTCTTTTTGTCACTGAAATGTTCATTGCGCTATGTGATAGTCATCTAATTTGCCTGATTTCCAAGGATAAACTGTGTGCTAACCAACCATCACTGAATGGAGACAAGTTGTTGCTAACTCTTTGAGTTGCACCACACTTGGCAATTGCAGTCAGTTTCTAGTAAAAGCTTCTCTTTAGTTCTTATGTGAGGATATTCCTTTATCACCATGGGCCCCCAATAGGCTTCCAAATATCAACTTGCAGCTTCCACGAATATAAGAGGGTTAGTCAAACTTTCTTCTTGTATGTGCAGAGGTTGTAACTTGGGAGCATGAACTCACAGATCAGAAGAAGTTTCTCAGAAAGGTCTTTCACGTTTGGACGGATTGAAATTTCCTTTCTCATGTCGTAGGCCTCAATGTATCCAAAGAAGCCCTTCTCAGATCCTCAAAGACAGGTTACATGCGACTGCTCACAAACATAACGTGTACACCCGGCGAGCATGATTCAACATACACCAAGCTAGTTTCTAAGAACGGCTTGCTTTCTTCGTTCATTCTGTGGAGATTTCCTTTGTCCTGTAATGTCATTCGCTTTTGTGTGGAAGCTACTCTCATTGCAGAGTTATTTCCAGAAAATGTTTTGCTCGTACAACAACTGATCACTGAATTAGATCAATAGTGTACCACTCTGTGAGTTGCATTCCCACACCCTTGGCCAATGCAGCGTTCTAGAAAGCTTTCTCTCTTTAGTTATTATGTGCGGA
Source organism: Rhinopithecus roxellana (assembly GCF_007565055.1). NCBI lineage: Eukaryota > Metazoa > Chordata > Mammalia > Primates > Cercopithecidae > Rhinopithecus > Rhinopithecus roxellana. The sequence continues at coordinate 5,238 of NW_022144121.1, forward strand.
TCTTTCCTTTTTTTCATCCATGGGCTCCCTAATAGGCTCCCCAAAATATTTTTTCCATCTTTGCATGATTCCCACGAAATGCGTTTTTAGCCAACTGCCTGTTTATTGATGCAGAGGTGTAACTGTGAGATAATATCATTTTATCTCAGAAAGTAAGTTTCTCATGACCGCTTCTCTTCACGTTTACACGGATTAATGAATTTCCTTTATCTTTTAGCGTCAGGCCCTTCAATGTGATCCAACACGAACGCCCTTTCCTCAGATCCTCAAGACAGTGTAAGGCTCTGCTCCTACGAAACAACGTGTGAGTTCTGTGCGATTGACTTCACACATCACACGAGTTTTCTAAGATAAGCTTCTTGTCTAGTTTTCCATCGGGAATATTTTCCTTTGTCAACTGTAATGTTTCATTGCGCGAGACGTATCTAACTTGCAGACTTTCCAGATACACTGTGCTAACAAACCGTGATCACTGAAAGTCGAAACGTGAACTCTGTGAGTTTTTCCCTGATTTCACCCCCTTGGCATTTATGTTCATGTTTCTCAATGAAAGTCCTTCTCTTAGTATTTCTGTGAGGAATCTCCTTATCGCATGGGCCAACCTCCACCGGCTCCCACAATATCACCTTTTTGCCAGATACCCACGGAACGACCAGTTGTTAGCAAAACTGATTTTGACTTTACTTTTTTTTCTGCAGCTCCGTTTTAACTCTTGTGAGAGAACTCACAGATCAGACAGAATGTTTCTCCAGACCCACGCTTCTTCACAGCTTTCTGATCGGATATGAAATTTCCTTTATCAGTGAGGCCTTCAATGTGATCCACACATGAAGCCTTTTCTCAGATTTCTCAAAGACAACGTGTTAATGGACTTTGCGCCACGCCAAAACTTTTAGGAAACTTGTGAGATGAATTCACACTACACCACGAAGTCTTTCTAGAAACGCTTCTTTCTCGTTTTCATTTCTGTTGGAAATTTCCTTTGTCCACTGTAAGTTCATTTGCGCTATTGAATGTCATCTATTGCCCAGATCCTTCCAGACATTCGGCTAACAAAATTGATCACTGAGGAGAAACCTGTAACCTTGTGTAGTTTTGCATTCAACACTGGCAATGCAACGTTTCTACATGGAACAGAAGTCTTCCCTCTTTATGTTATTATGCTTGCGGGATATTTCTCACTTTATCCACCAGCGGCCCATATAGGCCTCCCAATATCACTTTGCAGATTCCACGAAGTAAGAGTACCGTGTTAGCAACCTGCTTTTGAGGCAGAGGTTGTCTCTCTTTGAGATGAACTCTACAGTATCAGAAAGAACTTGTTTTCTCAGATCATAGCTTCTTTACCGCTTTGAACGGAGAAATTCCTTAGTCAGCGTAGGCCTCAATGTGATCCAAAGAAGACCTTCTCAGCTCCCTAAAAGACAGTGTTATGGACTGCTCCCTACGATAACATAGGTAATTATTCTCTTACCGAGATGAATGCCACACATACTTACCAGAAGCTTATAAGAATTAGCTTCTTTCTCGTCTCTTTTTATATCTGTTGGACTCCTATTTTACTTTCGTCACTGTAACCTGTTTCCTTGCAGCGTGACGACACTCTGATTGCCGATTTCCAGAAGACAACTGTGCTAAACAAAAACTGCTCTACTTGAAGAGAAAACGTTGGCACCCTCTGTGCGTTGCATTCACACTTGGCAAATGCCGCTCTCACAAAGCTTCCTTTGTTTATTCATGTGGAGGCTATCACTTCCTTCTTCATTACAGTCGGACCCAATAGGCTCCCACCCTACTCACTTTAGGATTACCGAAAAGATGTTTAGCAACTGCTTTTGAGGCAGCGGTTGTATCACTCTGTGATGATGAAATCAAGCCTCCGAAAGCAATACTTTCTCAGAAAGCTTCCTTCACCTTTTGAACGATTTGAAATTTCTTTATCAGCAAGTTCTCAGCTGATCCAATAAAGCCATTCCTCAGATTACTCTCAAAGTACATGTTAATGGATTCCCTGTATACCCAACCGAAAACATAATGCGTAAATTTGCGAGATTGAATTCCACTCACTAAGAAGAAGTTCTAAAAGCTTCTTTCTGTTTCATCTGCTGGATATTCCTTTCCACTGTCCTGTCATTGCCGCTGTGCCATATCTATTCGCGATTTTGAGAACCACTGCTGCTAACACAACTGATCACCTGAAGCGAAAAAGCTGCTAACTCTGTTGAGTTGCATTCAAATTCTGGAAACGCCCTAGTTCTCAGAACGCCTTCCTTTAGATATGTGAGGATATTTCCTTCTATCACCAATGGGACCAACTAGGCTCCCATAATATCACTTTGCAGATTCCCACGAAAAGTAGTTGGTTCGCCCAAACTGTTTTGCAGGCAGAGGTTGTAACTCTGTGAGAATTTTTTCATTACTTCATCAGATTTCAGAAAGCCGTTTCTCAGAAGCTTTCATTCACGTTTGAACGCGATTTGTATGAAATTTACTTTTATTCTCGCGGAGGCCCTCCATTATGTGATCTCAAAGCAATCCCTTCTCAGTTCCTCCAAGATCAGTGTAATCGGACTGCTCCCCGGAAAACATAAGTGTATCTCTCTGTTTTCGCGATGAATTCACACTCTTCACCATTTAGACGCTTTCTAAGGAAAGCTTCTTCAGTTTGATCTGTGGTACATTTTCTTTTTGTCCCTGTAATGTTATTTGCGTCTTTGTGAAGTATCTCAATGCGATTCAGAAAATCTGTTGCTAAACAAACTTGACACTGAAGATTGAAACGGCTAACTCTGTGTAGTGATTCACACTTGGCAAGGCAGTTTCTCAGCCAGCTTCCTTTAGTTTATTATCTGTAGGGATATTCTTTTCCTTCGTTTCCACCATCGTGGCCCCAATGGCTCCCTCACTACTCACTTTGGCAGATTCCCCGAAAAAGAGGTGCGTGATAGCAAACTGCTCTGAGGCAGAGTGTTTGTAACTCTTGAGAGACACTCACAGATCACGAAAAGACAGTTTTCTCAGAAAAGCTCCTTTCACGTTTGAAACGATTGATATTTCCTGTTTATCAGATCATGGCTCAATGTGATCCAAACGATTTACGCCCACCTTCTTTTTTAGCTATTCCTCACACGACAGGTTACTGGACTGCCTCCACAGAACAAATAAGTGGATTACCTCTGCGCGATGCAATCACCCCCCCACATTTCCTACAAGAAGTTTTATACAGAAAGCTTTTTCTAGGGGGGGTTTCCATTATGTGGATATTTCCCTCTTCACTGTCACGTTATTGACCGCTGTGAAGTATCTAATAGGCAGACCTTTTGAGGAAACCTGTGCTAACAACTGATCACTGAGAGAAACGCTGCTTGTAACTCTGTGAGCTTGCATTCACACTTTGGCACTGCCGTTTTCAGAAGATTCTATTAGTTATTATGTGCGGATATTTCTCTTTATTCACCAGGGGAACCGAATAGGCTCCCAAATTATCTCATTTTTGCAGATTTTCAACGAAAAGAGAGTTATTTCAACATTATGCTCTCTTGCGGCAGTACGGTTGTAAACTTGTCGAGATGACTCACAGATCAGAAATGAAGTTCTACAGAAAGCTTTCTTCACGTTTGCGGATGATAAAATTTCCTTTACTCTTCAACGCGTAGGCCTCAAGGCGCATCAAAGAACGCCCTTCTCCGATTCTCAAAGACATTGCTTAATGGGACTGCTCACGAAAAATAAGTTAACTCTGCGGAGATTGACTTAACTATCAACCCAGAAGTTCTAAGAAAGCCTTCTTTCTAGTTTTTCATCCTGGGATTTATTTTTCATTCTTGTCACTGACCCAATGTGCATTTGCCCGTTGTGGAAGTATAATTGCAGATTCAATATGTCTTAAAGACCAAAATGTGCTAAAAAACTCATATGAACGAGACCACGTGTATACTTCTCTTGTGGTTGCATTCACATTTCTGGCCAACATGAATGTTTCTCAGAAAGCTTCTCTACCTAGTTATTACCTTGCTGAGCTCGATATTTCTCTTATCATCTTCCATGGGACTCAATTATGGATACCAAATATTTCACTTTGCAGACTTTTCACAAAGTAAAACCGAGTGTTCCAGAAAAAGGCTACTTCTTCGACCCCCCGGCAGAAAGGTTGTACCTCCTGTGAGATGAACTCACACGATCAGAAAGAAGTTTCCGCAAGGTTCTTCACGTGTGAACGGATGTTGAAATTTCCTTTATCAGCGTTAGGCCTCAAATGTCGATCCAAAGAAGCCCTCTCAGCTTCCTCTAGACAGTGTTGTAATGTGACGGTCTCAGAACATTACGTTAAATCTGCCGATGAATTCACACATTCACCACGAGTTCTCCGACGATTAGAAAAGCTTCTTTCTAGTTTTCATCTGTGTTGATATTTCCTTTCGTCACGTAAGTTCATTGCGCTGTTCCTGTTGACGCGTTATCTATATGCAGGAGCTTTTTCCACCCAAAAACTATTTGACTGTTTTGTGAAACTCACACTGCATCCACCGAAGAGAAAACGGACCTCTGTGCGTGCACTTCACACTTGGCAATGCAGTTTTCTCAGAAAGCTTCTCTTTCGTTATCGGTGAGATCTGTCTTTTATCACCCATGGGTCCCCAATAGGCTCCCCAAATATCACTTTGCACGATTCCACGAAATGGAGTGTTTTTCCAGTTGTTTTAGCCCAATACGTTCGCCTCTTGGACGGCAGAGGTGTATACTCTGTGAGCATCGAACTCACCCAGATCCAGAAATGTTATGTTCTCGCAAGCTTCCTTTCACGTCTTGAACGGAAGACATCCTTTCTTATATACGTCATAGGCTCCATTGGATCCACAACCCCTTCTCCGATTCCTCCCCAGACCCAGGTTGTTAATGCACTGCTCACGAACCATACAGTGTATTTAACTCTCGCGAGATGAATTCAACCTCACTCAACTGAAGTTTTAGAAAGCTCTCTTTATATTTTTCCTCTGTGGCTATTTTCCTTGTCACTGTAATGTTTTCATGCGCTGTGAATTGGATCTGTACATCGCATTGTCTTTCCAGAAAACTGTGCAACAAACTGACAATGAAGAGAAACGTGTAATCGTGAAGTTGACTCAAACTTGACCAACTGCGTTTCTCAGAAAGCTTCTCTTTAGGTATTTATGTGAGGTTAACATTTCCTCTTATCCCCATGGCGCACACAATAGGCTCCCAATATATCAGTTTGCAGATTCACGAAGCGTTGCTTAGCAAACTGCTCTTGATGGCAGGGGGTTGTAACTCTGTGAGATGAACTCACAGTAGTCAGAAAGAACTTTTCTAAGAAATCTTTCTTTCACGTTTTGAACGGATGAAAATCTCCTTTATCATCGTAGGCCTCAATTTTTCTCCAAAGAGGCCTCTCATGATCCTCAAAGACAGTGTATGGGATCTGCTCCAGCTAAAACATAAGTTTATCAACTCTGTTTGTGAGATGATATTACAATCACCAAGAATCGTTCTATTATGCACAAGCTTCTTCTAGTTTTCATCTGTGGATTACCTGTCACGTCACTGTTCCTTGCGCTTTATTGAACTTACGTATCTCATCGCAGATCACTTCCAGAACAGGGGGGCGGGGAGGGGGAAAAACTGTGCTCCAACAAACTTGATGTCACCCTGAGAGAACGGTAACTCGTGAGTTGCATCACACTGGCACATCAGTTTCTCAGAAAGCTTCTCCTTTCTTATTATTCTTGAGGACTATCTACCCTTTATGACACACATGGGCCCTCCCAATAGGCTCCCAATTTATTTATCAACGTTGTTGAATGATTCCATGTAAAAGTGTAGCAAACTTGCTCTGCCGGCCCGAGGTCACTGTAACTCTGTAGTTTACGAACTCACAGATCACGAAAGAAGTTTTTCCAGGGAAAGCTTCTTTCACGTTTGAAAGGATGACAATTTTCCTTTGATCATGTTGTAGGCTCCAATGTGATTCCAAAGATCAGCCTTTCTCAGTATCCCATCAAAGTGGCAAGTGTTAATGCGCCACTGCTCCATTCCGAATACATAAGTTGTAAATCTGCGCAGATGATATTCTTTATCTACATCACCAAGTTAAGTTCTAAAATCGAAACTTCTTTCGCTGCTTTTCATCTTGTGGCATATCTTCCTCTGTTAATTCTGTTTCAATTTCTTGCGCCTGCTGAACGTATCTATATCGACGATTCCAAAAATGTGCAACAAACTGACACCGACGCGAAACGTGAACTCTGTGAGTTGCATAACACCTTGCAATTGTCAGTCTTCTCGAAGCTTTCTCTTTGTTCTATGTGATGGCTATTCCTTTATTCACCATGGGCCCCAATAGGACTCCCCACACTATCACTTTGCAGATTACACGCAAACGAGTCGTTAGCAAACTGCTTCTTGAAGCAGTAGTTGTATACTCCTGTGGATTGGAACTCACAGATTCAGAAAGAAGCTTTCTTCAGGAAAGCTTCCTTTCACGTTTGAACGGATGCTGTAAATTTGTACAATTTTATCAGCATAGGCCTCATAGTGATCCAAAGAAGCACCTTCTAAGATTCTCAAAAGATCAGTCGTTTATATGGAATCTTTTTATTTGCTCACGAAAATAAGGGTCAACTCTCGCAGATGATGCATTCACACCATACACCATAGTAAAGAAGTTTCTAAGAAAGCCTATTTATTAGTTTTCATTCTTTGTTCGGATCGACCGGTCCTTTTGTCACTGAATGTTCATTGCTGTGTGACGTATCTAATTTGTTTCAGATTTCCAGAAATAACTGTGCGAAAAAACTGCAAATTGAATGGAAACGCTGCCCTTCCCGTCACTTGTGAGTGACTTCCCACTGGGCAATGCTAGTTTATCAGAAAGTCTTCCTTTACGTTATTATGTTGAGGAGTTATTTCCTTTGCTCAAATGGGCTTTCCCCCAATAGGCTCCACAATACTTTTGCAGATTTACGAAGAGTGTTCGCCAAATTACTGCTTCTTGAGGCAGAGGTTGTAACTCTGTCAGATGAACTCACTCATATTCACGAAACGCACAGCTTTCTCAGAAAGCTTTTATTTCATTACGTTTGAAACACGGATGAATGTATTTCCTTTATCGCGTATTGGCTCAATGTTGATCCCAAGAATGGCCTTCTCCGCTTATTCTCACTCTAGAGCGTTCTAGTGTCTACACTGACCTGCTCCATTCCCCTGAAATTCATAAGTGTACTCTGTTGAGCTGAATTCACATCACACGATTAGTTTCTAATTGAAAATCTTTCTTCTCGTCTTTCATCTGGGATATTCCTTTGTACGTAATCGTTCCTTGCGCTATTGAAGTCTCCGTAATTGCAGATTTCAGAAAACTGCTGCTCACAACTGTGACCCTGACAGAGCAATTCGTGTATACTCGGTTACGTGCCTTCACACTTGGCAAGCCGTTTTCAGAAAGTCTTCTCTTTAGTATATTGAGGATATCTCCTTTACTTCGCCCATGGGCCACCCAATAGGCTCCAAATATCACTCTGCATATTTCCCCGGAAAAATGAGTGTTAGCCAAACTGCTTCTTGAGGCAGCGGTTGTCCAAACTA